>NW_010175238.1:0-10852 GCF_000695765.1 Mesitornis unicolor
TCCTGCATGTGCCGTGTGTTGCACTCAGGATGATTTGTGAAAAAAAAATAAATAGAAAAAATAAATCAATTTAATTTTATTAACAGTAACATCAGAGTAGAACAATGACACATACAACCAGATCTTAAAGTCAGACACCTTCCCCCATCCTTCCCTTCTTTCCCAGGCTCAGCTTTGTTCCTGGATTCTTTACCCTCCTCCTTTTGCCCAGTGGCACAGGAGAACAGGAAGGGAGGTTGCAGTCAGTTCAGCTCATGTGGTCTCTGCTACTCCTTCCTCTTCAGGGGGAGAAGGAGGACTCTTCCCACTCTCCCTCTGCTTCCAGGTGGCACCCTTCCCACAGAAGAAAGTTCCTCCACAAAGGCCCAATGTGGGTCTGCCCACAGCTGCACTTCCCTCACACATGAACCGATCAAAAAAAACTGGACTCACGGCCTCTTCAAGGCCAGCCACTGCTCATGTGGATCTGTCCCACCACTGAACCTCCACAGGCTGCAGGCGGGTCGACCTGCGCTCTTGCCACACGTTGCAGGGGGAACCTCAGCTCTGCACACCACCTCCTCCTCCCTCCTTTCCTTTCTTCCTTCACCGACCTTGGTGTTTTGCACAGTTGTTCTCCTCATGTGCCTCTCCTTTCTCCGCTGCAGGTCACTCCTGATGGTTCTGAAGAGTTCCTGGGTCTCTCTTTTGGGCTGGAGCTGCAGCGGGGCTTGAGATTAAGTTGTGCAGGGCAGGGCTGAAGATGCACCACCTGCAGCCAGGACCGCACTGGTGAGGGCCAAGGCAAGAGAGAGTGGGCCATGCGCTGCACCCCCCTTCAATACATGAATTTGCAGGGGCACTGGTTGTCTTGGCCCTGGTCAGAGGTGGGTCCAACATTTTAGAGCTAGGGGAGTTTCCAGTAGCTTCTTACAGGGCTATCTCCATAGCCTTCTTCCACTACCAAAAAAAGAGTCAAAACCTCGTCACAGAAAACCCAATACACCTCTGTTCATCTGGGAGTCTTTTTAGTTTTGGATATTAAACTTTGCTGCTCAGCTCCCAGAAATTTTCCATTCTCATTCCTCTCTCCAAATGACTACTGAATTCTTGGGCTGGTAAATGTAAGAGAGAACAAGACTTTCTGAAAGTCATACATTTGTGCAGCAAGACTTTGGCCTTATCCTTTGCCCATTGAAATATTCGTGTGTATATATATATAAATGTAAAAGAAAACAAGTACATGAACACAAAGAAATAAATTCAGATTTAGACTTTAAAAAAAATTTTGAAGAGAGATGAAAAATGCTACAAAGACTGTTTCAACACCTAGGCTTCACCAACTCTGTTAAAAGGCAACCATGAAAGGAATTCTAGTTCTATTGTTCCTTCCTGTGCTTCCAGCAAAGCAATAAATCAGAATGTGCTACTTGGAAAGTCAGTTATAGAAGTCCAGGTTATTTGATGGCATTTACAGAGATTTGTCTCATACTTAAATTATACGCTGTAAGTAGTTAAGAAAGAGAGATCCATGCCACGATACATAATGGTGTACGATGATAATCAAGCAGTATTAAAATTAAAAGGTATTTTAAAACAAGAATTCATTATGATTTTCAGAAATTTGGAAAACTGTCTAAGTGATGAAGTAATGCGTCAAGAAAACTTGTATTTCATTTAGGCTTAAAAACTCCCACAATTCAAAAAAATGACCACTTTAAAAGCCACTCTTCAGGCTGCTTACTTACATTACTTGCAGACACAGTGTCCTAATGAGAGGAAAGAGAATATAAATGTTTGTCTTTGAAGATTCGACCAGTTTTCCATTCCTGAGCATTTTGCATTTGATCCTGATTTATGATTCCAGAGGGCAGGATGCTTCCAAAGAATTTTCTTTCAGTGCTTCATTTCTACTTGAGTGGAACATCACCACAGACTGTTTCTGGTTTCTCATTATGAAATTGATAATTGTAAGTAGGACATTAGTGAGCAGTAAAACTAGTGATACATTCCCATTATGGCATTATTTCCTTGAATAAATACACAGGTTAAGCCAAATACTTGCCTGGAAGCCGTGACACTTTTAGCACTCATGGATACCCTGATTGATTCTTCACAATCTCTTTACATTATGCTGTGTAGACCACTTTGAAGCAGGAAGGGCTACCATGCAAGACCTGAAGTTCATCTCTTGGAGACAGAGCAAACCATACTTGCATGTTTTCTTGCTCTGGACCATATCCAGAGCATTCTGGGTGCATGACTTTGAATGAGGTTCATGTCCCCTGTGACCACACTGTCAAGGGCTGCTGAAGTAACTCATACTTGCCCGGGTAGCGCTCTCCTTCTGGCATAGACTGAGGCGACTGCTCTTCTCCAAATGCTGCTGTTTCTGTCTCTCTCCCATTTGGCCTACAAGTTACAGACACTCAGCTTGCCAGACTACAACTCTGTGCTGTAAAAGTGTTTTTTACATTTGGGTTACTCGGCCAAATGGGTGTGTCATTCTCCAATCAAAATAACTGTTAAAGGTTGAAAAACCAGAGAATAGAGCTGATGGTTATACTTGGCTGATGTGAGAGCTTTCCTATACGTCTGCAATGGTCACTTTAAATAGCCAAGAAGCAATAAAAGATGCAGTGACTGAGAAATCACATGTAGAGGTGGACTTAAGCCACAGGATTCGCTCCTGTGTTATATTTCAGTTCCTTCCTATACACATTTGAGACTGTTGAGCTCTGCAATTCAGCTCATGGTGAACTAGAGAACCACAGCTTTCAGATGACAACACAATAGTTCACACGAAGATGAAAACAGGGTTTGATCTCTTCTCCTTTGCAGAAGAGAGGCTTAACGCAAATTAAAGTGATGCTGAGCATGAAGGCATTGTGAAAGCTGAAATTAATCTTCACATCTGTTCATTCCCCCTCCATTCCCACTTATGCGGAAGTGCAAAACTGCCTCAGAATATCGGATCTGACAGAACTACGTTGTCAGGAGGCAACACATCAAAGCAGCAGCTGTAGCTTCAGCCTGGTGTCCCCTTAAGTTTACTTCTGGTGTAAACTGGGGGTGAGGGGCAGTTGTGACTGGAAGCAGAGTAAAACAAAATCTTAAGAAAGGTACATGATATTTGTCTGGGATAGTCTCAAAGAAAATAATGTTTTTAAAGTGACAGAACCTCAGACTATTCTTTTTTTCCTCCCAGATGCCTATTTTCACTCAAATAGTTTAAAACTGTTGCGTTGTCTTTGCTCATCTTCCATCTTGCTCCAGAGGAATTTCATACGGCCTGCCTAGAGCCAACATAAATGAAGAAGCCTCATTTCAAAGTGTCACTGTCATACCAAAGGAGACTGGCTACTGCAAGAAGTGCAGTAGTTCATGTGTATTAAAATAAAACCAACTAGATTCCTAGAGAAAATTTTAAATTTTGTTTCAATGGATATAAGCTCTGAGTATTTACAACATAAAGTTATATTGGTTTCAGTCAATTTTGGCCACCTAAGTAAGACTGAAATGCTGAAATGATATGAATCAAAGTCCTTTTATTCTTCTCTTAACTACTTATCAAGGAAAGATAAGGTAAAACAGAACAGATGCATGCATGTGTTCGAGTGCTAGAAGGAATGATCTGTGTAGCACATTTGGGAAGTGAAAATGAGAGAAGCTTGATGGCAGTGTCCAAATACACCATCGCATATGCCAAAAATTCAAAACTTCTATTGAAATTACTGAGTCAAATTATTTAGCTGTAAGCATTGTATTGTGTAAATGCAATACACATTGCAGTGTATTGTGTAAAAAGATTAAAGAAAAAGTAGAAATGAAGAAAAGTACAGAGAGGAGGGAAGGAAACCAAGTACACTTAAGACAATGGCCTAAATTAAGTGGTAGTTATGCCTGGTTTACATCTGAAATTATAGAACTTCCTGTAATATTGCAGGACACTTAAAATAATTTAGTGAAATTAATTCTTTTTTCCACGTAGAAAGCTAAAAAATATTTACATGTAAATAAATAGGAGATTATTTTGATTTATTAAAAGTGTACAGATTATGAGAAAGAACCTTTCTTTCCTAGATGGCAGACCTCATTTCAAGAGGCTTAAGTAATTAAATAACCTAATCAGATTTAAAGTATTATTAATTCCACGAATAAATAAATTCTTTTTTTTATGCCCCTGAATGGATCTTTTCCAAGTTGAAGTATGAAAATGTGCTTTTTTCCTCATTACTTGATTACCTAACATAGACTTCAGAGATAGAGATTCAGGCAAAAGCATTTTAAAACAAACAAACACAACAGACAAACAAACAAACAGACAAAAAAAACCAGAAAGAAAACATGCATCACTTGAGGGAAATTTGAGTAACATAAAAAGCTACACAGGATCTAGGTAAGTTCTTTCTCACTGCTGAGTAAGAAAAACTCTCAGTGAAATTGTTTGCATATTGCAGTGGGCAGCCGGGTCCTAGGCACTTGGAATCTTGTTTTTATGTAAACTTTACTTCAGTCACTCACGAAAGATTTCACTGGATTTCATTAGAGTCCACTGACCCCACCGAGGCCAAAATTGGACTGAAGACACAGTGTGCAAACAAAATCTATCTAAGAGCTTGAAAGCTGTAACAAAGAAAGCGTGATAATTGAATTTCAATGGTAATACCGTTTACAAAAAGGACTACTTGCCCATATATATACGGACTGCATCAATATTTCCTTTGAAGCAAACATATTTGCTGAAAACCAAATTCCCTCGCAAAGCTCTATCTCTATATTTAGACTAATTTTGTCTGTTGCCGTTTTAAATGCTATATAACATCAGATATAATTGTTGTGACTTAATATACTTTCTGTAACTGTTGTATATAAAACACTACTTTTTCAGATCTGGTTACATCTTAAAAATACCATTTTATGCTAATGGAAATTAGTCTCTCAGCAAAGGTGTCCTCCTACTACTTGCAAAAACAGCAAAGTTGTGGAGATAGCTGGAGGAATAAACAAAGAGCCGCTCGTACATAGTGGTGCTGATGAAAGCACTAAAAGCACTAAAAAGGCCTAAGATAAACCAAGGTGAAACTTTCTCCCTAGGGAAATGAAAACTTAAGTCCTTTCAGGCTGACAAGAGAATGTAAAGAACATTTGCAATGGCCTAACACTTATAGCAGAGCTTCCCTCAGAGCTTTTAAAATAAACCTGTATGAGCATCCCTGGAGACATTCAAGGTCAGGCTTGATGGGGCTCTGATCTAGCTGAAGATGTCCCTGCTCACTGCAGAGGGGTGGTCCAGACGACCTTTAAAGATCCCTTCCAACCTAACAAACATTCTGTGATTCTAGAAGTCAGAAGTGGTCCCCTGCAGTATATATGTGTGCTCCCACATGCATGTTCCATATGCTGATAGAAAACTCTTCTGGCCTTGTTTAAATTACAACTGTTAAGACTGGAAAGTTATCATCTTCCGAAGAATGTGTTACATATGGGCTCTGAGAGCACGCACTGGCACTGGCACTGGCACTGCCTTCTGCTTAGTTTTACAGCTGTCTAGTTCTTGGATCAAAGTCAAGCCTGGGTAGAACACAGGATCTGAGCTAGGTCTTTCTTGGGGTGCTAAGCACTACTTTACATGAGACTTACATTGTGATGCACATGGCCCTGAGCCACCAGCACGGGCAGTCCAGCAGTGCTTGAGAAAAGTGCAGCACCAGGAGAAGCAGCATAGATCTGAATTTCTGACACTGTTTCTGTTTTGCTGATCTGGTGAAACTTTGGCCTCCTCTAGTCCTGCCAGCCAGCATGATTCAGTACCCAAAAGTCTTTCATCGTCCTTCTGGCAGCAGCAGGCTCGGTACTGTGCAACTGTTCCCAATGAATAAGCATTTCCTTCCTATTTCATACAAAACCCTCATTTCTTAATGTGAGCACTGGAAAATTAGTTGCATCACTGTCTGTCACAGGGTCATACTGGTTTTCTACATTTTCGCATGCTTTTTCAAACATCTTCTAATGTCTGCCTACAATTTTAAAACTAGTATTAGATATGTGAGCCTATATCGTACACAAATCAGAGGCAAAACAGTCCACACTTATTAAATGACTTTGTAAAACTTCTGATGTGCTATTATCCTATGATTCTGAAAGAACTCTTGCACATACTCCAATTAGCTTATGCAACTGGAACACATGAACAGAGGAAAGTCCAGTGCCATGCTTGAGGTTTGCTCATACCCAGAGCTGACTTTGCAGTGAAACTGAAAAACAACCAACCTTCTCTTAGAACAGCCCTCCTATAAATCATGCAAACCTCTCAAACTCTCTAACAAGAATTGCTTGTTCAGGAAGCTCAAGTGTCACTTGAAACTGCACACACATACCTGAAAAATTCAGACCATAATAAGATACCCTATTTTATATCCTGCTTTGATCATCAGATATCTCTCTTGGATAAAAATAGGTAGGGATTTACTTTTTGATCTTTGCTTAAGACATTCCAGACTGAAGCTAACACTACAACTAATATAAAATACAAAAGGCAAACTAAGACTTTACAAAACAAAAAAGGGCTCAAAACTGCATTTGCAGAATTAGTCACACAGAAAGTGGTGTGATTCTTGAACCATGTTTTTACTACAGCTAGCCAGCTCAACAATTTGCATTATTTCTAGTGTCCAGTATGTGAAGCAGAACACGCAGATGTATGCCTGTCAGCTTTTCCAGTGCAGCACACAAATATTTTGCTTCCACAGAGAACTCAGTGTTTTAGTAAGCAGACGTTATTCATTACAACACAACACAGCTGTAATTCAGATTTCATTTACATTACTTACTTTCAATGAGTCAAGCTGCACATTTAGATGAACAGAATACCACGTGCATAGTACATTTTATGGAAAAGAACGGAAAATTACTGATGCTTTTCGAGGGGTTCAAAGGGTTACGGAGATGGGTTTCTCAGCATGCCTAACCTAACTGCTCTCCATCTGAAGACGCTAATGACACTGTTTACGTGTATGTCTATCACGGCACACTGATGATAATTAAGATTTAAGTGCGTTACCCCACACAGCTTTTACTAACACTGTGCAAACAGCAAGGCTATTTCCTTTCTCCTGACTCAAGAACATGGAATATACTGGGTGGGGAACCATTTTGGTTTGGTTCTTTGGCCAAAGGCTTATTACAATGGATAAAATGAAAAAAACAACCAGAATTAGTAGTGAAATAAGTATAAAAGCTAAATCAATCTTTGCCTATCAGGTAAAATTCCCAGTGTCCAGCAGAACACTGAGGAAAAGTTTGCTAATGTTTTTAGTACATCCTGTCACTTCTGCAGCATAATGTGTTGATATCAAGTAGCGGGTTTAAGATGCTTTTTAGCTATGGCTTCAAATAAAACCAGGGCTTCAGTTCTATTAAAGCCAAAGTAAACACCACCCACACCCCCCATTATTATTTGGTTTTGATTCAGTCTGTGCTTAATCAAAGCCTCCTTGAAGCAAAAGAAGACTTTTAGTAAAGTTGGAAATTCGGAATTAATTAATGAAGATTTACCCTATTTAATTTGTGCTTAACATATCAGTATGTAAAATTAAATAATGCAGGTCAATCTTAACTGTCAGTGATTTATAAGGTTTCTGTGCTTCTACCTGCATGTATCAGAGGATCAACATTAAAATAATGAATGACATAAAAGGAAAAGAGGTTTGAAAAGTATGCTCTTAGAAAAGGGGCACATTGACAGCTATGATTCTCTCTTGAAACATGAGGAAAACAAACCATTTTTGAAATGTATGATAATGGGTGACAAAAACTGGGTCATCTACAACAATGATGAATGAAAAAGATCGTGTAGCATGCATGATGAACCAGCTCAAAGCACTTCAAGAGCAGATCTTCACCAAAGAAGGTGATGCTGTCAGCCTGGGGGGATTTCAAAGACATTGTGGATTTTGCATTGCTTCCAAGGAACCAAACCATTAATTCGGACACATACTGTTGTCAGCTGGATAAATTAAATTATGCTTCCAAACAGAAGCATCCAGAACTGGTGAACCGCAAAGGCGTTGTGTTTCATCATGATAACGTTAGACCACAGACCAGTTTGGTCACTTGTCAAAACTTGTTGCAGCTTGGATGAGATGTGTTACCACATCCTCCATGTTCACCAGACCTGGCACCATCAGACTGACATTTGTTTCGTTCTTTACAAAACACCTTGAATGATAAAACCTTCACTGCTTATGAGGATATCAAATCGTTCTTGGAATTGGTTTTTGCTTAAAAAGAGCACAGAATCATGAAGTTGCCAGAAAGATGGCAAAAGGTAATTGAACAAAATGGAAGGTATGTTGTTTAATATAGTTTTTGTTTCCCATGAAAAATACACCTTTCATTTACACAGAAAAACAAAACAAAACAACCAAACAACCATTTGGCCAACCATTCTTAGTTATCTAAACAGATGTAGTTATGCATAAGCTGCTAAAACTGATCGTATGAAGTCCCTACATTAGGTCTTAAATGAGCAAAAGAAAACTAAACTCTTAAAAGCCAAAGGATTTTTGCCTTAAAATTGCTAATTTGAATACTACTGCTCTTCAGTCCTAACACATATTTTGCAATGTAAGCCTATAGGGTGGTTATAACCCAGTCTTACAGACAGCCAAGCGTGCTATTACCTTTCAGAATTAATTCATACGTGGCCTAGTAGAAAAGATTTTTTCCTCCTCTGTATCTCAGGACTGTTTATGTTTTTTCAGGCAGCTTCTGCAAACACGAAATTGCATGGCAGAAGAAGTTCCAAACTTAGATTGTGTTTACTTTTCACTCTGCAGCTAATCAGTCCATGGATTAGTCACAAACTGTAGGGGATCTCGTATCAGTCCAGAGATCTACATGTTCAGGAAGCTTTTTGGGGGTTTTTTAATTATAAAAATTAAACAAGCTTAAGATTTCTCAATTTTCATTCACTGAAATAATTTGGGTTAAGTGGTAACCATCTGTCTTTTTGTCTAATTTAATTCATTTAATTCATGAAGATATATTGCCCTGCTGTTGTACTCTTGCAGAAATTTCACATTTGGCCAATGGGTCACAGCTAAACATTATATCCAAGATATGAAAAAAATGGGGAAGAACAGGTTTCAGTCATAGACTGAAACTGCTGTATTAGATCAGAACGCTGAGCATTGTGACTTCTATCTCCCATAGTAGATGGTATCACTTGCTTCCAAGAAAATCATAAAACATTCTTGCAGAGCAGCTCTAGAACAACAAACCATAAATCCAGTCTTTCTCCTGATCTGTCACTGCCAAAAGTTTGGTTATGTACGACTGTATATGGTTCCTTCCGTACCTTGTTTATTTTTGTGCTGCACTGTATATACTTGGATATCTGTAATTCCCTCCTGAGACTATCAATAACCATCTGTGAGAAGTACATGCTGCTTCAGTATGTATTTTTACTGAAATTTGAAGTAGAATAATATGTGAAGCAAAAAAAAAATTAAACTCAGCATCTTGGAGATTATTTATAGTAAAATGCCATTAGTGTCCCTTCCTGCATGCCATGCATATGTGTGGGTGAACAGCATGGATGTGGGTGCTTCTAGCTTCCATTTCAAGCATTGCCCGTTAAGCAATTAATTCACTAGTACTTCTAGTACTTTACATGTAATCATAATTTACTTGTGTTTCTAGAATGTTTAGAGCAACACTATAAAAGCTAAAAATATGGATATTTATATTTTTGCAAATAAATCAGACAGTTCTCTGTGATAACATAACATTAAACAACCTGCTAAAATTCCTAGGTCTCCTACCTTCAGCTGCTTCTTCTGTTACAATAAGCAGAGTAACCACATTAGTTGTAACCCCCCTCTTTCCACCTCCATTATAACTCCCCTGCCTTCAGCAGACACTCCAGAGAGGACTCTGTCCTGCCACTTCACTAAAGACGTAAGGTTCTGAGATGTCACTTCTCCCCAGTTATACGTAAAAACTCCGATTTCCCCAGACTACTTATTCCATAACAGAGATACTGTTGCAATACTCTTAGATTAAATTTACATATCAAAGGAAAGGATTAAGAAGAAATACGAATTAATTAGTACAGCAGTGCGTATCTACCTTTGTGTGTAACAGTGCAGCACACACTGACTGAACTCATTTACTTCTGGAGTTAACAATTCAAAGGAACCTATGGAGGCTATAAGAATCACACACCTGCATCTTTCAAGCACATTCCTGACCTAAAAGTTGTATCATCAATTATGAAGGACTCACATAGCAGAGGGAAAGGGTAGGAAATGAGGAGTGGAAATTATTAGATGCAAAATATCTGTAGTATTCACTGAATAAGAACCTCTCACAGAACTGAAGACGTCAAAGGCAAGCCTCTCTGAGTTCCAGGTACTTATCTTGAGTCTGATCTAAATCAGACCCACAGGTACCACTGCTTAAAACTGTTTGAAAGCTACAAAAATGTATGGACAGACATGAATTCCTAATGGTGCACAGCACGCTAAGGGCTTGACTTTTTTGCAGACTGTATTTCAAACCATTATTATTTTAAAGTAAAAGTAATAACTGAATTTCTGATGGGTTTCCTTCATTCAGAAAGAAATCTGAACAACCTGAAGTAGTTAGATATAGCTATTAAGGGAAGAGGTGACTCACTGTGATGGCATAATGTTCAGCCACAGCCATCCTGAGATGCAGTCAGTACGCATCACCCAGTGACTGGAGAGGAACAGGTTCCATTCCTCTCCTTCCCCCAGTGACTCTTAGGAATATTAAATACAAGATGCTTCTTCCCTTATTTCCTACTGTTTATCATTGACACTCTTGTGAATCTCTCAAAACACTC
>NW_010175238.1:10937-12739 GCF_000695765.1 Mesitornis unicolor
ATTTCAGAGTGAAACATCTCAGCACATGTACTACACAAGTGTGAACTGCACTTAGCTGGCCTAACAGCAAGCTTTGAACCGAAGTGTTTTTGGACTCACTAGTAAAAAAGAAACAAGGAGAAAGCCACTCATAATGTCACATGGTGGCTATTGCTTCCTTTTTTCTTTAGTGGATTTGTTCTTAGAATCCAGAGGTTACCTATTTATCCATATATTTTGCTGTGAGCTATGATTGCTGCTACAGCATGTACAGCATGTACAGCATGTTCTTATATCATCTCAGAGATCATGAGAACTTTCACCTCTAAAAGGAAAACAGACGGATTTTGAATAGTGTTTCTGCTTTACCATGAGAAACAGAAATTGCCTTTCTCAACAATTATAGGAAGTTATTTTAGTAGTTAAACCAGAAAAATTCACAGGGGTTTTTTTATTAGTTTTATTAAGCACCCTTAATAGTCTCCAAATTTAACTAACAAAAAATGGAGACACTGATAGAGTTTTTGAAAGTTAATTTTATCCAATAGTTATGTAATGTGACTCACAGAGTTGAACTGAAACATATAAATATAATCAATCACCCATACTAGCCAGTGGGCTAATTCCACTAACCTCAAGGGAGTACAATTTGCACTAAAAATTGGCCTTTCAGGGAAAAGGACTTCAGCCCATAGGAAGACTAATTAGACCTCAGAAGAAAAAAAGAAACTGGTAGTGGTAATATCTTCTTCTAAAAAGGTAGATATTCTCCTTTACAAGATTGTTTCTTGGTGAAAAGGTTTGAATACTTTTATATTAATACATTATGGCCCCACAGGAGCACTACATTTGATGTGAAAGGAAGAAAAACAGAGTCTCCAGGGAAAATGTTCATATTGCAGGACAGTTGCATGTCTGGTGCAGTAGCATTTCTTTATCAGGATTAGACAGTGCTAAATGGATGATTTATTCTCATCTGGAATTTTTATCCCTTCCCATATCCCCTACTCCCTGGCTTTGTCTTTTAGAAACCATAGGTACATTTCAGATTTTAAGACCACTTTATGACATCCAAAACTGATAAGATATATAGAACATAACTATTCTATATAACTATATCCTCAAAATAATTCAAAACATTGCTCATGGCATTAATTTTTTGCAAAGAACCTTTGAAGTGAAGTAGATTTTTATGACTGATATTAACATGTGTTAATGGGAATACTCATGCTCCCTGAAACTGGTTGTGGAACAGCCCCTAGCATAAAATAAGAACTAGAATGCATGATTGCATTAGCCAAGAATTCCCATTGAGCCTTGTTTTGCTCTGCCTATTTTAGGACTTAACTATTTTCATAACTGTTTAAAAATAAAGACTGTTTGTTTTCTACAACAGGGAGAAATGAAGTAATCCAGAATAAAACACTAATAATAAAAAATCTAGACAATTTGGATCTAAATGGCAACACTAGCATACCAACATTTGGACGGTTGGTTTTTCTTTTCCAAATTCCAACTTGCGTGCTGGAGAAGCATATCAATGTACCATCTCATACAAGATTACTGAAGAGCAATGGAAATTATACCAGGTAGGATAAACAACCATCTGTTAGATCTTTCCCACTTTGGATTTGTACTTATGTAGAGTAGCGGTTGCTACTCTAATATATGATTCATGCTGCCCAGTAGACAGCTGGGATTTATTTTTTTCTGTTCCTTCACTTGGTTTCTAAACATCACTGGCTGCATTCTCATACACTCCTGTGATTAAAGATTGCTGAAGTACTTTGCTTGCTTTGCATATGTATGGCTGGGTTGGGCCC
>NW_010175238.1:12770-18722 GCF_000695765.1 Mesitornis unicolor
GGCTGTTACAGACCATTTAGACTCTACACAGTTATTTACTCCATTATATTTTCTTTACCATATAATAGTAGAAAAAAGGCAGTGGAAAACATAATGCACTCACAATGCTGATGTGGAAGTATACACACTGCTTCAAACACAGGCTCACAAACACTGTGGACAATACTGGTAGCATCTTCTTTATCACGTTTGCCTCAAGTGCGTCGTTCCAGGTTTGGAGCTTTGTACAGCTCTTGCTCCTTATGTTGAAATTGTCCAAGACCAAATTCTCTATCTTACACTGATGTGGAAGCAGTGGAAGGAGAAGGAAGAATCTTAGACATATGAGAGAGCTTAATGGCATCTCCAGCTTTGCATGTTTCATGCCAGAAACCTCACTGTGTTAATAACGGGTATTTCAAAACGTCTTAATTTAGTTCTTCTAAATAATATTTGCCCAGGTTTCAAAAGCCACAGAGATCATTCAGGAAGGACAGAAATGGGTCAAGCAAAGTTACTTAAGTAAAATGGACTGCATCTTACTTACAATTTTTATTTTTTTGTGGGGAAAAGGGAAAATTCATTAGAAAAACGGAATGGATAAAATCTGGAATTTCATCACCTTAATGAGGTCACACTTGATGAGAATCACAGGAAGAAAGGACAGAAATGCACAGGAAGGGAAAACAAATAAAAATTAACTAGAAAGTGACCAAGTTAAAGTTAGAAGGTATTTGTTCAGTAGAAAATTCTAAATACTGTATTAAGGGAAAAACTTTCCCTATCCTCATACACAGGAAGAGTTGAAATGGCTCACCATGTGATACATCATCAGACTTCATTCACTTTTAAAAGCTCCTGTATCTCCCCAGTTTAAGTTCTGTGCAACAATCACAATAAAAAGATGGAAGATGACAAAAAAAAATTAAAAAATGTATACAGTATCACATACATAAAGGCTAGAAAGCAGACTCTTACATGCTAGGTGGTCAAATTTCTGCAGCAAATGTTTACAGAAATCTGTAAATAATAGTTATTGAAGTCAACTAACTATGTAGATCATTGCAAAGGACAGAAAGTTTGAAGCACTTAAGAATTTGCTTAGTGACAGCTAAAGAAATCAACTCATTCCTACAGTATGTTAGCACATAACTACAGACTTTGGTACAGGCTGCCCAGAGAGGTTGTGGAGACTCCTCTGGAGGCATTCAAAACCTGCCTGGACACGTTCCTGTGTTGGCCTTTTTATGCTTCTAAATGGAGTTTCCAACTTACAGATGGCAATAATTTAACAACAGGCATGTGACTAGGCAGCTAAAGAGAACTGGCTGTATCTGCAGTCAACAAAGGATCCTACGTGACTACGACTTTTGCGTTCGGGAAGAATCTGCCTGCAACTGACCATGCTTGCCTGACTCTCCATACTGCCCATTCTCTTGTGCCATGGCCAGGGCCTCGTTCTGCTTTGACTATACTAGCATGTATTGGAAACATGCATTGGAAACTCCTGGGGAGTGGACATCTCTGCAAACATTATGCGACCACTACCACAGAAATCTGAAACACTCTGCTTGAATTTGCCATATATAAACGCGTTGTAATTTCTGACCATTGGGACTCAACTGATGCCTCTGCTGGGAGGAGATCTTAGAGAACAGCTTTGGAGACAAACGCTTTGCTGGCAATCAAACCTGTGAACTGCAAAGCGGTCTGCACGCTCAAGTGTTGTTTGGAGGGAGAGGTGTTGCAGTTTTCTTGAGTATAAGGTCTCCATAAATCAATAGGACCTAGAAATGCTCATTTACGCTGGAGAGATTAGAGCCCTTATTAGCACAGCAGCTGTTCCCGGGAATGACTTGTTATTCTTTATCAGCTGCACAATGACTCTGACCGGGTCACAGCACACATTTTTTTAATCCAGAGCCTCTGGCCTAGTACATCACAGCTGGCTTGAGAACATGTCATCTTTTACTGCAGTTGCAGAGAAGGAAAATAGTCCTCAGTTTGGCTGATGCCTATAAAACTTTGGTTCCAGTTAACTTCCCTTGCTTGAATAAAAATTTGTGTTACAAAACTTCTTTAGAAATGTACAAAGTTGGTCAGGCCAAAAAATGTCATGCAACTCTATTTGTACATACAATTCAGGCCTCTCTGTATTGGGACACAGACATTATGCAGGCATGGACATGCTGCACGTGTATTTAAATATACATCTATACATACCTAGAATTAATCTTGGGAATTATCAGAAGATAAAAACTTCAGCTACCTGTGTGATGAAAAAGTAAGCACAGACAGTATTGTTTAGTCACCATGGTGGCCAAGTGGACAATGCACAGGGAGGGGTGAAAGATTTTGTTTTCTCTCAGTTTCCATAACTCATCTTTCCTGCTTCTGACTTCTGCCTTCTCTCTGCAAATTGCATCTTTTTCTAATTTTGCATTTTGGAGACCTTTGTTATTACATGTACTATTGTTCTGACTGTGATTAGATTCCTCATGCTTACAAACTCCTAAATTTAAGCATAATTTTAAATGAGCCATGCTTACATATGTTTTCAAAATTGTATGAGTTATACATAAACCTAATTTAAACAGGAAAACCCCAATAGAACAAAACTGGTTTCCCTGCCTTTGGCTGCTTTGTAAGGAATATCTGTCAGGATTTTTTGACACAAATCGTTACAGTGAGGTTACCTTTTCCTTTTAGCAAATGTTATTTTCAGACAGGTTTTGAAATGATGCTATAGATGAGATTTATATAGCCATTCTATTAATTTTAAAGATAGGTAAACAAGAAAATTGAAGCTAACTTTGCTAACTACATATGCCAGATGCAGTAGTAAAATATTTTATACGTACATACAACAGAAATGTTTTTGACAGAGTGGTTCCCCACAGAAAGAGAATCTGTTTTGACCTTTTAGCAAGAGCTACAGCAAAGGGTTTCAGTGATTCTCTGTTGACTTATTGACTCATTAAAAAAACACCACTGTGTCTCACTGACCAATCAGCATACTTTATGCTATATTTTTATTAAGTACTAACATAATATTTTCCACAAAACTGCACTAAATAATTTCAGTCACAATAAATAATGATAACTTAGGTTCCTCTCTGTGTGTATTCCCAATGAGAACCGCTACAAAATCTCTTGAATCTGAAACAAAAAAGTACACTTGCCTTCATTGCTGATAATTGTTCATCACTGAGTAGCTCCCAGGAGGAAGAACTATATAGCACAGTGAAATCAGGCGTCACCAGTGTAATCATGGAAGATCACTGTTGGGGTGGAGTTTTTGTACTTCACGTACTCTCTCACATTAAAAGAAAGACAATATGTTGAACTAGCTGTAAGCATCTTGCAACAGATCCTTTCGTGCAACATTTTGTGGCACTGTCTCAAAACTGTTTCTACTACAGAGTCTGTGCTCAATCCCACAGGCATGAAACCCAAGGCTTCAGGCAAGTGTTTGCCTGATTTGACAAATCTGCAATGGTTTGAAACAAGAGGTTCATAAAACAGTCTTCCAAGATTCAGACTTAAGACTTGTGTCTTAAAATTGGACCAGATAATGAACTGGTGAGTGTCCTCTACGGCCAAGGTCTTCTTATGGACAAGTGTCAGTCAGCGTGCCTACTCCCACCCTGAGCATGTCCTGCAAGATGTGTCCCACTCTCTCACTGTATTCTCAGTGCTCGCATGATCACCATTACTTGGTACCTGCACTAAATAAAGTCACAAATGCTGTGAAATTGCATCAGTCTTCAAACAATTACCTCTCTATTATATGAGAATATCAGAGAATCCAAATTGTCCTGCTTTTAATGTATTTGTAATGGTTATCAGCAGTGCTTAAATCTGCTCATTTCATGGTTAGAAATAAAAATTAAAAATAATTACACATTCATTTTGAAAGGAAATTTATTAATATACACATTTTCCTCTCCAATTTTGTCTGTATTTAGAAATCCATGTAATTAGATTAATAAGGTCGTGTTGCCGTGGCAATTTGCAAAATGTATTGGAAGAAAAAGTGATGAACACGGAGACTGGATAAAACTATAGTATATTTTAAGTTCTTTAATTAAAAAAAAAAGAGGAAAATTTTATGTGCAGAACCTTAACATGAGTAAAAGTTGCTGCTGGCACAGACAACACAGGAGGAGGAGTAACAACATAAGAAGGTATTGTTTCACTTACAAATCCTTTTAGGTGCTGCTAAACACTTACAGTGTAAAACCCCAGGCAAGATTAGCATCTTTTGCCAGGCATGAGACAAGCCCTAAGACAGCATTCTGAAGAACAAACAGCATGAATTCATATAACTAAGAACTCAAATGTAAGTGAACCGTTTCAGTTTTAGACAAAACACTGCAATGGTCATTCTGCACAAATTCAAGACAGGTAAACAACTCAAACCTCCCCACATACTTACATCTATTTTGCCCTTTATGGTTTTTCTGGTTTATCTTTTCTTGAAGGATACAACCCCTACACTAACTGCATAATTAGTTGATGCTTTCAAGACCAGTTGGAAAACTCTGAGATTTTTATTTTTTTAAATAATAACTATACAAATGTAATTACTGAACTGCAGACAACCATTACATCAAATGGGAAAGTCTGAAGCACGATGTTAAATTCCCCAAAGTGTTACTGGAAAACATGAGAGAAATGTAAGGGAACCGTTTCAGTTCTAGACAAAACACTGCATTGTGTTTTGAATGGTCATTCTGCACAAATTCAAGACAGATAAACAACTCAAACCTCCCCACATACTTAAATCCATTTTGCCCTTTATGGTTTTTCTGTTTTATCTTTTCTTGAAGGATACAACCCCTACACTAACTGCATAATTAGTTGATGCTTTCAAGACCAGTTGGAAAACTCTGAGATTTTTATTTTTTTAAATAATAACTATACAAATGTAATTACTGAACTGCAGACAACCATTACATCAAATGGGAAAGTCTGAAGCACGATGTTAAATTCCCCAAAGTGTTACTGGAAAACATGAGAGCCATATACCCATTTGGAATATGAGAGGGTTTGCAGTACTTTCCACTGCCAGAAAGGGACTATGCGACAGAACAATGAAATGAAATGAGGTGTCCCTAGTGAAGATGACCACAGTCACTCACTAAAGTATTTTCCTGACTATGAAAGAATAGTGTGGTTTTAAAACATCCAACTGATAGTAGTAATAGCATTTTGCTATTTGGAATATACATGTTTTTCATGGGAACAAGTACAATAATTCTGTAGAGATCTTGAATTTTATACCACAGATGTTACTCGAGCAATTGTGTGACAGCTTCACAGAAGAATATCAGCACTACTGATTTTTTTTTTAAATTCCGTATTTAAGAGCCTGCAAGCTTACAAGAAGATGTTAAAAGTAATCTTGACTAGACAACAACAAAAATCTTTCTGTAGCATGATTTGAGCAAAGCAAACAGAAGCTGCTGCCTTCAGAGACACAAGGCATAAGCTGTCAATACCAATTTAAGTTTTACACGCTCGACACTATCCCTGCTGTATCCAGGTATTCCTTTCATTGGCATCCCTGCAATTTGCCTGCTGTTCCTTTCCTTTCCTGCCCTCAAAGTCTGACCTGGCCCTAGTGGTTTCAGTGACAGCTTTGACACTGAATTTAGCAACCACCTGGTCTTACTCTCCTTGTAATATTGAATAATTTCAGCAACACCTTTTACTACTAGAGTTTCTGATATCTATTACTGCCCTTCTTACATTTCTATGTGGCAATGTTGTCCCTAGTTATTTCTCTTCAAAATGAGCCTCCAATATTTCAGTGAGTCCACACCCTCCTTTAATAAAATAAAGATTTTAAAAATAAGCACATCCCACCAAACCAAAAAAACCAAACACCACCAGTCCATTTCACTGCTCTTCCATATTCCCAAGATCACAATTTTTGTGGAACCAAGGAGTCTTCTCTCTTCCTCTTTC
>NW_010175238.1:18753-89904 GCF_000695765.1 Mesitornis unicolor
GTACATATTCTTCAATCTTCATGCATTTCTCACTGTCTTCACTCTGGCAATCTCAGCCAGTTTATAGCTACTTTTGCCTCTGATTACAGATAACCTCTCTCAGTCTCACTGTGACTGAGACTTCACAGAAAGTCCAAGATGAAGCTATTAAAATTCATTTTCCCGTCTCAACATTGCTAATGTCTTTTTCTAAATCTGTCTAACTTGTGTACTGCAACTCCAGAGTTAAGCTCCTTATGCCTGCTTCCTTAAGCATCTGGAACATGACACTTTCTCATTACAGCATTCATTACTGCATTTCTGAAATACTAAATTAGTCTAGCAGTTTACAATTTCAAGTTGTTCCCATTTTACATGAACCATCTCATTTCAAATCTGTTTTAGAACTCTTCATTGCTTTGGTTCATCTGTTCTTTATTTTGCTTTTCTATCAAAATTCACTGCAAAGGTATTGTGAGAATTTCTTTGGTTTAAACTGTGTCTCTACAGTTCAGCATCCATTTGGATACATAAATAGGAATTATTAAAGCATTGATGATCAGCCACATCTCTCTCAGACATACTTCACTTTACCAAACAGAATTCCTTTCTTTTACGAAATCCTAAAGATGCTTTCCTTAGTCTGGCACTGAATTTTGACTGCTGAAAATCACCTGTGTCAAAATACTCCAAGTACACAGCAAAAGATAACACGCAGGTCGTCTGGTTTTGTTTCTTTCCCTCATGTTGGGGTTTGCTAGCGTTAATTCTCATGTTCCATCCCGTGGGGAAAACTGGCTTCTCATTCTATTTATGTTATCTCTTGGGGACAAGGGTCAGTCATATTTGTTATAAACAACAAAAGGTCAATTAAATCTATAAAACCCCTGGAACTGCAGTGTTAAACTTATATCCATCTAGCCCATTGTGTTTTCAGCTCTGCAGGAAGCCCACAGAAATAGCTATCATATTTTCCCAGCAAAATGCCAAACATTGAAGTCTTGAACTTGGGTCTCATTTCAGTCCTGCAGATCATCATTTCAGGTTTATGCAAAGAAAGTCTAAAATGTTTACACTCTCTGCAGCCATTCCTTGTGAACATCTACTACCAGAATGGGCGACTTAAATTTAAATGCATTAAAAAAAACCTGAAGGTGAGGTTGGTCTTTCCCCAGTACTTCAACTGATTTGTAGTTTGTAGCCGCTTTCTTTCTTGACCAAAACTAAAGTTTGCTTGATGTTAGAAACAATGCTTCTATAGAAAAGTAAATTGAGTATTGTCAGCAAAACTCTTAAGCTAGGCAGCTGACCCTTGGTTCTCCCCAGAAGCACAGGAAGAGGAAGAACCATACACTTGGTACTTTACTGACTAATAAGCCAAATCACAACTTACTTAACCATTCCAAGCAAACATTCAGTGCTGGAATTCACAGAAGTCCTTGAATCCTACATTAATAACAGAAAGACTGGGCCCACCATCTAAGGCATTGGCAAAAGAGATACAGAGAACTTGTTCCCCTAAAACAAGAAGAATTAGAAAAGTAAATTGGGCAACAACATGTTCTATGCAACAATCTTGATACTATCTTTACATTGATCTCAAGTCTGCCTCATGCAGGAGTAATTACATATCAGAAGTCTCTTTAAATAGCGATATTGC
Organism: Mesitornis unicolor; assembly: GCF_000695765.1. Lineage (NCBI taxonomy): Eukaryota > Metazoa > Chordata > Aves > Mesitornithiformes > Mesitornithidae > Mesitornis > Mesitornis unicolor. The sequence continues at coordinate 20,393 of NW_010175238.1, forward strand.
TATCCACACTTCCCACCATGTTAAGGCTGCTTGGAGGAAATCACTGGTGTGGTATGGTAATCATCTTCAGGAAGCACTGCCAGGAAAGACAGTATCTGGCATAGGATTATTTTCTTGTCCTACATACATATCTTAATCCACACAGCAAGCTTGCTGATTCACTGCAGCAAACTAATACAGAAGCTCTATAGTTGCATTAGCATAACGCTGTAGCTGAATTAAGACCATCTGTCAGAAGCACAACACAACACCAGACAGCTTCTGGACAAAGCTGAGCTCTGAAAGCGAGTTTGAGTAAAGAAGAGGAGTTCATGTCTGTATTTGCTAGCGTTGACATCCCTGTGCCTGGCATAACAAGTCTTCTGAAGCTTTTATTAATCTGTGGAATACTTCCATCCTCATTTCTCTGTGCAGAATTTTCAAAGAAGGCTCAGAATATGCAAAATATTATTTGAACGGGTACCTAAAAACCATCCTAGGTTGCATTTCAGTAAAGAAGCATGAAGCATTCTGGAAATAGGAACGTCAATGTTCATTTCAATATATGTCCATACTGAATCTATTTTCCTACTATTCTCTCCACTTTGTCCCACCTCTGATGCATGACGCACATTTAGATTGACTAGGCAGCATATTTGTGAGTTATTTTCCTTTCAATGATACCACCAAAATAATATTTTCTCCCTAATAAATATGTACCAAAGTTTACAGAATCACAGAATCATTAGGGTTGGAAGAGACCTCTAAGATCATCAAGTCCAACCATCATCCTAACACCACCATGGCCACCGTACCATGTCTTGAATGCTACATCCACAAGCTTTTTGAACACCTCCAGGGATGGTGACTCCACCACCTCCCTGGGCAGCCCCTTCCAACGGTTGACCACTCTTTCCAGTGTTTGACCACTCTTTCGGTAAAGAAATTTTTCCTAATATCCAATCTAACCCTCCCCTGGTGCAACCTGAGGCCATTTCCTCTTGTCCCATCTCTAGTTACATGGGAGAAGAGACCAACACCCACCTCTCTACAACCTCCTTTCAGGTAGTTGTAGAGGGTAATAAGGTTTCCCCTCAGCTTCCTCTTCTCCAAACTAAACAATTGCAGTTCCCTCAGCCAATCCTCATAATGCTTGTTCTCCAGATCCTTCACCTTTGTTGCTCTTCTCTGGACACACTCCACTGCCTCAAAGTCATTCTTTGTAATGAGGGGCCCAAAACTGAACACTGTATTTGAGATGTGGCCTCACCAGTGCCAAGTACAGGGGCACAATCACTTCCCTAGTTCTGCTGGCCGTACTGTTTCTGATACAAGCCAGGATGATGTTGGCCATCTTCACCACCTGGGCACACTGCTGGCTCACCTTCAGTCAGCTGTCAACCAATACCCCCAGATCCTTTTCTGCCTGGCAGCTCCAGCCAATCCTCCCCAAGCCTGTAGCGCTGCATGGGGTTGTTGTGACTCAAGTGCAGGACCCGGCACTTGGCCTTGTTGAAGCTGATCCAACTGGCCTCAGCCCATCAACCAGCCTATCCAAGTCCCTCTGCAGAGACATCCTACCCTCGAGCAGATCAACACTCCCACCCAGTCTGGTATTGTCTGCAAACTTTCTGAGGGAGCACTCAATCCCCTGAGAGAGATGTTAAACAGAACTGGCCCCAGAACTGAGCCCTGGGGAACACTGCTTATGACCAGCCACCAGCTAGATTTAGTTCCATTCACCACAACTCTGCTCGGCCATCCAGCCAGTTTTTAACCAGTTTATAACAAACATGACACATGCTCTTTGTCACCGGCAGAGGTGTTATTAGCAGTAGCCTCATTTTGTTCTGGACAGACATGGATGACTGCGGCATAATAGGGTTAGACACATCAAGGACTGTACAGAATTTCTCACGGTCTTTTAAAAGAATTTTCTCATGATCTTTTGAAAGATCATCTGGGCTTGCTTATGTAGAGATGTTCAGGAAAGGCTCAATTAGCTATGTGAAGATAACAAGTGTAAGTTAAAGAATATTCAAAATCCAAATAGGATCATCTACAAGGGTATGCAAGATGCTGCAGCTCATGACCACCAATCTTCCACCAATCACTGAGTCACCCATAGCTGTCCTAAATATTTCCACATGGAACTAGCTACATTATGAAGAATCCTGTATTCCTCCTCTGCATTCTACTGATTTCCATACAACAAGAGCTCATCAACTGCACTATTCAAACCACGGAATATCATTTGTTACACTGGAAAGACTTACTCTTCCCTCTTTTGTAAATGAAGTAAGACTCACCAAAAATCTGTATAATACAGAAAGTGAGTAATAAGACATTGTTTATTGTTGCACTAATATACCTAGTGGTGAACCACAACAAAATCAGTTCACATTCTCTCCTGCTAAGCTAAACTTCCAAAACAGGGGATAGAACAGTGTTTTCTTATATAAAGCAACCACCTAACAAAAGAAAAATATGTATCCAAAACCACTCGAACACCAAGCTTGTTGGCCTGCACTTTTATTGCTTTAAGGACATTTTTCTTATGTTTTTCTGAGCACAGCAATCCCAACAGGCTTGGTTTAACAGGCTTCACTGAAATATAATATTCATTTACAGTATTTAATTCTGCAAAAAGTCTTGTGTTTTCAGGGGCAGAAGGAAAATCAAAAGGCAATAGCACAATACCATAGAGCAATGGGAAATGCTGTATCTGGTTAGCTAGCAATAGATTTCAGCTTTACATGGATAAGCATGTCCCACAAAACGTAAAAGAAATCCCAGCCCTAATAAATGATACAGGTGATAGACATTTGGTTTCAGAAAAAGTGTGGGGTGGCTTCAAGAACTTACTATCCACAAAAAAGAAATATAAGGAACTTTTTTTACTTCAGTTGTCAGTTTTCTTACATATTTTTCTACTATATTCTCATATAGTATGTGTAATTTTCATTTCTGCATTTAATACATTTCTTGCTTGTATTATTTTCATGAAAGTTTGTGTCAAAGCTTATGCTTCATATAACTATACTAAAGTTTGAGAAAATAAGAAAGAGAAATAAGGCACTGAGGTCTACCTCTCTAAAATGAATGAGATCTTGGAAATACATGCCTATTCTTCCTGGCAAGAGAAATGCACGTTGTGTTAGCAATAGTTGCTTGACTAACCAGATAGAACAGAAGTTAAAGCACCAATGGGAAGTGTTGTGTCTCCATACAGGATGTTACAGAGAGCACCAGAAGACCAACTAAATAAAATATTTGACATAAAAAATTACAAAGATGATGAAAACCTCCACTTTTTTTTCCAATCATAAATCTCCAGAGGATGTTCTGTATTTCCCAGACTATCTTCTAAAAAAAAAATATTAATGAAAACAGCTGTCTTTGCAGAACATCCAGATAGTAATATCTTATCCAGTAAGATATTACTGCTGGTTCACAAAGTGACCACAACATATTTGTTTAATTAACTCAGAAGGGTAAGGCATAGAGGAAAGTAAAAGTTTTGTATTTGTGAGGCTGAAGAAACTTTCAGTCATTATGCTGAATATTATTTGCCAGATTCCTTGGTATCAGGTATCACCCTTATTATGATCCAGACAATAAACTGCTCCTAATTTACAGTAACCAAAGATCCAACCATCAGATAACAAGAAAAAATGAGACTAATATATATAATTATAGAACATCAAGCTGCTTTTTCAGAATAAACCGTTCACATTTGTTCTCTCTATTCCTGACTAAAATATCTTCCCACTTTCTGTCTTATGGTGTTAATTGCCCATCCTCTGTATTTTTAGCCTTTTTATTATTTCATCTATGTTTACATGGAAAATCTGAAGATTTTCTGTCTTGGATGATGTGTGAAAACCAAACGCAATTTTTATTATGAGGCAGAATCCCGCAAAGCCATGAATGGAAATCAGAATTGCTAAACATATCTATTAAAAAACCAGCAATTCTCCAAGCTCTTAGTGTTGCCTTAATTCTTCTCCCATCAGAAATCACTGGAGAACAATGACTTCCCCCAAACCAAACTTATCCCACAGTAAGTGCTTCTTTTGTAAGACTTCACACTGAATGATAACACCGAGGCGTCTATTCTTTCTGTGTTTATGTTGTGCCATTGGCACATGGTTTTCTGTTTGTTTACTTGTTCTTTACCTCATTAGGGCTAGGTTTTTTAACAGCAACTATTTCTCTACATCTCAAGACGTATTTTCATTACTTAAAACTAAATGGTCGATTTTATATTAGCCCTCTGACTGTTATACCTCAGAGAAACTGAGATGCAGCCCAAAGTTAAAAAACTTGCAGCAGCTGTTCTGGTTCCAGATCTGTCAGCTGTTTCCAGTAACACTGGTGGCAACTGCACAATCATTAGGCCAGTTTTTCCTAGGAACTGCAGGTATTTCTTCACTGTCTGTCCTACAAACATGCATAGTGCATTTTTCTTTTCTAACAGTTCTTATGATACTACAGTACTTCACAGATATGTAGTCTTTCATTTTCTCCAATCATGTCGATATGGGCCCAGTAACCACAAAATTATTTACTTTTTTCCCCAGCTGGTCAGTCGTCATTTTTGCAGTTAGAAAGCACGACAGTAGTCATTAATAACGTGCTGCTACTTCTTAACCTCTTCCTCTTGGGAGGTATACCAGTGGTACCGATGAATAGAACCTATTCTGAAGTCACGTAGCACCAAAGTGAAGGAATAAATCAATGACTATTTCTACATTGGATTGTATCACCAAGTACTTGGACCTTCTTTTTTTTAGCAACTATTTACATTAATAATTATTCACAGTCTCAATAAAAGGGTAACAAAGATGTAGGCATCTCCCAGAGCTATATGTGTCCCGTGGCACTACTCACTTGTGGCAATAACTCATTTTATGGCTTATTCTAGACACAAGAGGTATGAAAACTATGGCCACATTCACTTAATTTAGAAGTACTCTCTCTCCTCAGTCTAATCTTCTGACTACCCTAAAAAAAGTAACTACCCTAAACAAATGAAACTTGATAAAGATCAGAGCTGCTGGAAAGTGGAATTCTAAAGCAACTGAAGAAGCATACTAACATTCTGTACTTGTGAAAGCAGTGCCTCTGCTTTGTTCAGACTGAGAATAAGTAGTGTGCTTTGGTACTGAACCTGAGGACAGCACAGCCACAGAGAGGACTTTTGTGTAACCATCAAAGAACTGATAGACATGAAGAGACAGTGCTAGCCCAGCCTAGCAAAGATTTCCAGTACACTGTTCTTAAGGCATGAGCTAAGTCAGTTAACCTTAAGATCTTTCTGCACTTGGGGACTTCACGTAAATTCTGTGCAAGAGTGTCAAAATTGCATTTGGGCATGAAAACTCTAATTAGAAATGGAAGATGAGCATTTGTCATGATGGTCAACTGAAGGGGCAAAAATCAAAGCCAGAAATGGATACCTTGGTTTATGCCAGTCATGCTGACAATCTTGTAGAGCACACAAAGGAATTTCAGACAGACCAGCACCCATGCTTTGCTTCAGTCAACACCAAGAGCTTTGTTTCCCTAGTACCATTGTACCAGAGAGTCCAAGTTTTGGTGCACGCAAGATTACCTACTAAGGTAATCTTAATTACCTACTAAGATTACACCTACTAAGGTGTAAAACATATGAGAGAAAATTACTATAGAGATTTTCTGGCAGCTGAGGCCTAATCTATGTTTTATTACAAAATCAGAGTTACATGACATGAAACAAACCAAACGTTTAATGTGGTGGGATGCAGTAAATTCAAAGTGATTGCACCATTCCTTATTTAATTAGCTCTCTCTGGCCTAATAATATGCAATTAGTTAATCCTATAAACAGTCAGTCATTATCTAAGACAGTACTTCATGTGAGGAAAGCATTCATATGTCATTTCTGCATTATTGAGCTATTAATGGAAACAGCTGCATTAATACTATCGTGTAGCTTTTGATGAATGTGCAAGAAAATGCCACATCAACAAGAACATGACTGAAGATTTGAAGCATTAGTAAATGTTTGCCTTAGAGTAGGAAGAGGAGTGAGGCTTAAGAACTTCTCAACACTGGTAGGTTAAAAGACAGCTGTTTAGTTCTGGGTTGCTTAGCAGCTGTTTATCAGCTTAAGCATAATTTTCCAAGAAAAAAAAACAACTTTGGCTACCGATGCAGAACCTCACTTTCATACAAAGCCTTAGCTACAGTGGTAGGTTCCTGTATGGTATGGGCTGTTGTCCATATTCCACAATCTTTTGGAGTCCCTGTAAATCTACTAATAAGTGTTTCTTGAACAGAGCCAACAGGGTGGATGGGGATACTGTTATGCAATTCAGAACGAAGTGGCAGACTGAAGTACAAACATGGATAAACTGAAGCCTACACAGTATTCACAGTTTATATATGCTGTATTTTTGGTAATACTACTCATGTGATCATAGAATTCTATTAATCAAGGTGCTGAGTCATCAGAGACACAAGAACTGCGTTTCTACTTCAGAAACAAGTTTCTTGCTTGGTTATGGTCTGAAATTAAAATTCCAGCACAAAAATGTAACTGGGACATTCTACTCCTTCTAAAACAAAGACTTCTTCTCAAGGTCTGTTCATGTTAGTCACTGCAAAAGTCATTCTCCATTATCTGCAGGGGACAGAGAATATGTTTCTGATAACCACACCAAAGAAAAGGAACATAATTTCTGTAAAACATTGCAAAGTACCACAGTATACCAGCGTAGAATCCTCACAACTCAGAGGATTATCCTTGAACAGTATTTTATACATATATATAGTCTGAAAATTCAGTGAGTTCAATAGCAACAACTTCATGCTTACTATTAACATCCAATATCTCACTAAAAAGTTAGAGAAAATGTATCCTTGTATTTTATACAACACATCTTTTTACAAAGAAAGAAAAAAAAACACCTATTTTTTGTTCTCATCACTTCAGTACTACTGGTTTATTTGGCTTTTTTTTTTATTGCCCCCGGAAAGCAGCAGAGAAGAGTAAACTTAAGAGTCAAACTGATGCATCTGACTCCTTTAAGAGTATATATCATTCTAGCATTGAGTACCACAAGGAAAACTCTCTGAAGCTGACCAGATAAAGTACAGAAGTTAAACAAATATATACAAGAATCACTGAAATATTTCTGAACGTCTCAAGTAACAGTTAAAACATATATACTCTACGTTGTGATTAACAGCAGTGGAAGAATTCATATGGTGTTTCCAAGAGTACCTCACGTAAGGAATATGTGACTAGATATCATTATGCCTAAACATCTGATTTGATGTGATGAGAGCCTCCCTTATGCGTGCGTTTCTCTGAAATTACTTACTACTCACGTGTCAACACTCATAAGTGCTGAATAAGATGGATTAATGTTGCTTATGCTGTCACAGTGCGTGCCTAGAATGGATCTATCAAGATAAATTAGTTCACTTAATCAGGTTAGTTTGATACTGTAATGCCTTGAAATTCATAGTATTTCTTATTTTTAAAGTCTGTCTACTTCTGTAGGCTACCTGTCCACATAAATGCTATCTGAACAGAAGTGGAAGGATACATTTCACAACTGAACTACCAGAAAAATCTAAAATGTAATATTTTTCGCACCTTACATTTAGTCAGATTCGGTTTGCTTGAGAGTAAAAAAGTGAACAGTCAGGTTTTTTCCCAGTGTAAATGTACTATGAAAATAGGTACTTCAAAAAAGGTTCCTCTCCAAGACTACTGAGGTCAAAGATAAATTTTGCCATTTAGATATTTTGTGACCTATGAAGTAGACAGGTTTTAAAGACACTTGCTACAAGTCCAAACCTAAGTAGCTGGACAAGAGCATCTCATATAGCAAGGCTGGTCCTCACAAAAACCTGGCAAATCTGCTATGCCTATGCCCTCTAGTGCCTCTCTCCTGTTGCCAAGAATATCTGGCTCTATTTTATCTACACCCACTCAGCAGCTCCGACCCTGGCTTCTGCCACATCCTAAGAGAGATTCTATTTGTGTCCCCAAAAGTGAACCACAAACTTCAAACCATGAGTAGTGTCTCCACAGTGGTACATATGAGAGGCTCCTCTGACGAAATCATATTGTGATACATTTATAAGTCCACTAAGATTGATTGAAAAAGCATGCTGGATGGAAGAAACAAGGGAAAAAAAAGTTCATTGCCACCTGGAAGTGATTTACAAGACTGTGCTGCACTTGGTTACAAAATTAAGATTTCCCAAACATGTAAACATTTCTCTGTGAAATGTTTAAGTCACAGGTTCCATTTTGTCCATTTTCTCTGGGCAGTCAGGAGAAAGCAAGCTGGTCATCATCATGTCACTACAGAATAGAAAGTACTTTGTCTTGGCCACTGATCTCCTGAGCAGATAACATACACAGTGTTTTGAAAACTTGATTAAACAGGTATTTTCCCCTCATTCCTCGAGTTCCAGTGGTTTGTAAAACACATTTTTCCAATTAGGTACAGCTTACAGCACACCTGTATTTTATAGCTGTATGAAAAGCCCAAGCAAGATGGAAGAGGCCAAAGGCAGAACGCTGCTTGTTTACAGCAATGAGAAATACATGTCAGCATCAGAAATGCCAAGCTGTTCAATTACAAACTGTCAGTAATATTTCTAGATTTTCCCCAGACTAACTCATTCCATGTACTGCATTGGAACAATTTTATTGCAACTGCACTGAGAAAAATCACTTCCATCAGTTTCAACTGTTGTAACAGTGGAAGACACATTTAAATGGCTGGCCCCTAATGCAGAGAACAGTGTTAAATAGGAAAGATGTTGTGGTTTAAGGGTTAACAGCCTGAACGGGAAGGACAGGTGGTGGCTGTAGGATCCTGAGGGATCAGAGAGTGGTACTGTTCCCTCTGCTTTCTGGCCACAATATGAAAAAAAACAAGGGGCCAGAAGTTTCAGAGGCTTTTCTCTCCTTCCTGCGTGGCCTCGCATTGCATCTCAGGATGGCGGGGCCTACCTCTTGCTTGGCGGCATCCGTCACCATCCGCTTCCAGGCATCACTGCAACCCCTGGTGGTGAGTCACAGTGGCCACCAGCCACTTCTCGGACACTTCTGCTCAGAACTACTGGGATTGGGTTTTGTATATAGTTAAATATTCCTTGTCCCTTATTAATTCCCTTTTCCTTTCCCCAATTGTTTTCATTAAAGTTGTTATAGTCTTCACTTCCAGCCTTGTGCGAAGCATCATTTTTTTTTTATCCTCCCGTGGGAGGGTGGGGGACAATAGACAATCCTGTTCCCTGTTTCATTTGGGTTTGCCCTGAGCCCTAAATGGCGACAGGACTAATCTTCAGTGTCCAATGCAGTCAGCCTTTGAGACCCTGCTGTCACTCCCGAGATGGTGATGGATTCTGTCTAAGATGGTATTAGAGTGCACTGTGCACCAGTGTCCACCAGGGCTCTATGCCTCTAACATTCTGATGTGCCAGCCCGTTGACTCCACGCCATCCAGTAAACTCGATTATCCCTTTCCTCCATCTGGCTGGAGGCAGGCCCCCTCTAAACCTCATGGATGACAGAAGCAGCCATTCTCCTGTGTCAGTCCTCTCTGGCACTCTCTTCCTCCTGACACTCGCCCTTATGTATTTAATGACAGCAAGACAAATAGTACTGAGGCATTTGCTATCCAAAAATAATAAAGTTTTGCCCTAATCTATCATTTTTGCTGACTTTGGGTAGGTTTTTTTCTTACTGATTTGATTCCATAAGCAAGAGGATCCATAAACAAGAGGATTCCGTAAGCAAGAAAGGAGGTGAGAGAGTAACACAACTCTTTCTGCCCTCTTAGGTCTTCATTATTTTACTTGTTCTCTTTCACATCTGCTTTGTTATCATGGAAACCTTTTTAAAAGGAGGGAGGGGAGGAAAACAGGCTCATCTGGGTTGATTACATAGCTCTTCAGACCTAGAAGTTTTTATGTGTTGCCATAAGGACAAAAAAATGGCAGTCCAGATGTGGCAGAATTGAAAGACAGTTTGAAATTGTGTGGTATGATCAAAGAGATTTAAAAATTCAAAACTATGGAACAATGAAAATGGGGGAGGGGGCAGTACTCCACTGATCATATGTCTTATTTCTCTTAAAATACAGTTAGCTTGTTTTAGTAATGCATTACTACAGCAACTAAGATGACACAAACAGGGGGAAGAAGGTAGCAAAAAAAAACCAATGGAGAAGACTATGGTATCTGGAAATGACTACTACTGAAAAAAAGAAAAATTGAAATAAGGCTTATCTGCCTATGAAAAATTTCAGAGAACACCTGCAGCTATCTTGGAAGGCAGCAGCAGTTTTGTCACAGAAGTAACTGATGTTTTCCCATCTATTCCTATCAATTTATTTCCATTTATTCAATAGTTCCAGGCAGCAGAATCTGCTCAAGCATGAAACTTCATAAAATTTCTGTTGTTCCTGCTCCCCTACCCTGTAAGAATGCCATTCTCTTATGAAATCATAGAATGGTTTGGGTTGGAAGGGACCTTAAAGCTCATCCAGTCCAACCCCTGCCATGGGCAGGGACACCTCCACCAGACCAGGTTGCCCAAAGCCCCATCCAACCTGGCCTTGAACACTGCCAGGGAGGGGGCATCCACAGCTTCCCTGGGCAACCTGTGCCAGTGTCTCACCACCCTCATAGTGAAGAATTTGTTTCTTATATGTAATCTAAATCTATCCTCTTCCAGTTTAAAGCCATTACCCCTTGTACTTGATACCCCTGGAATGATACCCCTTGCAACACTCCATGCCCTTGTAAAAAGTCCCTCTCCCTATCCACTAAAGCTTGCCAAACTGGGACTACTGCATTTTTCCACACCTAAAAACACTTGGATATTTTTTCTTGAAGTGAAATATCATCAGAAGAGCAATACACTATTTCATATCTTCCAAATATTCTGTATTAAAAACCAAATGTATAGGTTATGAAATGTATTTCTTGATTTGCAGATGAAAGTGTAACTGTGGAACATACTGCAGCATCAGTCAGAGAGAAGATTTTGTCTTCAGGGGATAATCAACACATTAAAGTGCTTAAACAATCATGTATTACTTATGGGAACCACTCATTCCTGTGAAATTAATACACATAGACACCCTGCCCCCACTGTTACCCATAAAAAGCAAATACACTGAACACGATTTATCTACAGCTTAAAATCCATTAGCAAGCCAGATAACAAGCTGGTAGAAAGGTGTCTTTAAGAGTATGACAACTGCAGGCTTCTTTAATTTTCCTTCTCTTATACACTGTATAGAACATTCACATCACTTCCTTAAGAAGTTGTAATGGTACATTGTGCAGTTTATTTTTACTATCGTGAGACTGGGTTCAATAGTGCATTTTGGTAAGAACAGACATTTGGCATCACCACTGGTTTGACCAGCCCAGACATTTGTTCAGAGATGGTCAAAGTTTTGACAGGGCAAGAATTTGATCTTCGGAAAAAGTTCAGAACTAAGTCTTCACTTGTTAAAAAGAAATAAAATTAAAAGAAAAAATTGGCTCAAGAAAGATGCACTAAGTTTCCTGAGCTGCTGATTCATCTTGGTGGAGCTCCATGCATGTGTTGTGAGTTCCAAAAACATCTTCCCTGTGTATACAAGCCTCGGCCAAAGGCATTACAGAATCCAAACTTCGTCTGACAGCATCCAGAAGTGTTTTGCAAGCCTGAAAGATTGCACCATAGAAACAGCACTGCAAACTCGACATAGACAATATGCTGTGCTCACAATGCAAAGAGTGGTCTATGTTTTGAAAATGTAAGGATGACTTTCTGTCCCCCAGTTTTTGTGCCACGATGGGGCACCATGACCACCTTCTCTAAAAGAACTTCCTGATGCTGCCTCTGGAAAATTCTTACAATATGCCAGTGCCATGCCACAACTCCTGGTACAAAGAAAGGCTTAGAATACTGCTTTCAGACTGTCTGAAACTGCCAGATGGTTTTGGGGGAAGCTTTTCCTGCTACACATGCTTGAGCCAACCCAAAGTTATATTCATACATATGGAAGTAAAAGCAGAGCTCAGCTAGGTCCAGCTCTAGGAACTGTCTGTGAGTCCTTGAAGTTTCCTCTCCAATTTTCTCTAGAATTGCTGCTGCCAAGATTCCAGACCTGGTACCCATTTTTCAACTGCTTTTTCAGTTATGTAGTCTGAGGGGCAGCCTCACTTGAAGATGTAACTGAACAAAACTCAGAGCATGGCATACTTAAAAAACCTGGAACAATGACAATAAAGAGCACTTATGAGAAAAAAAAAAATTCCATGCTAGAATTGTTCCACGTAAGGACCTCGCACAACTTTGACTTATGCTGCTTAAAGCTACAGTAAGAAAAAGATTAAGTTTGCAGAACTGTACCTTGATGATAGAAATAGCAGCCTTAGAAATTTAATGTGTAGGAAACTATCCATAGCATACCCAGCTATGTATCTGAGAGACAGGTTAAGTCAGTGCAATATTTTAATGCTGTAAAATTCTGAATTAAACCCACATTTTAATGACAGATGTAACAACACTTCTGCAGTGAAAAAAAAGTTCATCTGTGATTAAAATGAACACTTTAAAATAGCGTAGATTATTGTCTATAGGCTTTTTACAAAATGTCACTCAGTTTTCAGAGCCTATTTACTTGGTCAATAGATCTTTTGACTAAAACGTTGTGACTGGAAAAAGAGTCTGTCTCATTCTTAGAAGCAAAAATCACTTATTCCATTATTGGGCTATGCAGTCAGGCCAGACCCAGATGATGTTTGCATTTGAATGTCTGCACACATAAAAAGAGAGTTCCCCATGAGTCCGTCTGCCCAGTTCTCTTCCATAGCTAATCCATTTACTGAGAAGAGAGTTTAGTAAGGGAAAACTAGGTACCAGTATTAAAACCAGCTTTGAAGAAACATAAGAATGAAGTAAAGACATCTTATACTATTTCTTCCTTAATAATTCTAATCATCACCTTTAAGAACACCAAGTTCAACTGTTATGTAACTCTACCATGCCCACTTCTAAACCAAATGAATTTTGTAAATGGTCGGTCTCTCTTCACATGTTCTTTTCTTACCTGTCAACCATAATTTTATTCTTCAGAATGGTTCAGTCAAATTACTCTGTTTCCCACCCACTAAACCACAGTCATGTAAGGTACAGAACCTTTTTAGCTTAAAATATAAGTGTGGTATAGTACCAGTCTGTCAAGCAAAGCAAGGGCAGAGGAAGTTATGTTGGGAGAATTGCACTGCAACACAGATTTGCTTTACTTTTCCCAATTTAAAAACAACACACCAAACCAAAAAAAAACCACCCACCAACAGCAAAAGTGATGTGTAATACTACAAAGAGGTGGTATTTTGCTCTTATATTTAGCTCTTATATTTTGCAAACAGCCAAAAGAAGTAAAAGCCATACTCTACACTACAAATGGCAAATTCTGGAAATTAACTGTTACAGTTCAGTAGCCTCCCCTTTGTTTTCCTTCAATCTTTTATCAATCTCTTCCCAAAATGTCATGTCAGATTCCCAAATTATTTTTCTTATGCTCTGATGATCTGATGTTGCATGAATAGCTCAGTACTACAGCATCTTCTTTATCTTATAGTACAATTCTTCTGTTTGGATGTAATTTGATTTTTTTGCACATTCAGTAACTCCCTGGCATACTTTCCTACTGAAATTAGAGATGCCATTCATGTTTATTGTTAACATGCATGCACGATTAGGTCTAAAACCACTTCACCTCTGAGTCTGAAACATTACAGAAACCCACAGCATAAAGCAAAAAACATTTACGATAACAGTTAGGATTCAGGTTTTATCAGCAACCAAAACCCAGACCCATCCTCTTTAAATGCGAGCCTTCCAACAAGTGAACCACAAGAGGATAACCATGCTGTTTCAGTAATTTTTGAACCTTACCATTCAAAGATAAGAAAATTGCATGAACAATTTTGCCACAGATTATCTTCTTAAGTTTGCAGCAATATCACTTCAGGGATACTAAAACAGAATTGGCGTTTTAAGGTCCCTTCCAACCCAGACCATTCTATGATTTATTTACTCTAGTTTTTCTGAGTGATATATGCAATCTATGACTTAATTTTGGAATTCTCCTCTTTTTCATGCAACTAACTCAGCCAGAATGTTATGCAAACAGAGGCTTTTAAATTTAATTTCTCTTAAAGGAACTATATCTTTTTGTGCAAGCCCTCTTTTTTTTTTCCCCTGGCTCCATTATACACCCTATACCTAAGAATACTTCATCACTTGGATTGTCTACGTATAACCTTCTGTCCCTTGGCTGTTTTCCTTGCCTGGAAATACCTTGCTAAGACATCTGGGCTCATGGCAGTTGCTTTAGCCATCTGATCCATACGGATAAATTCCAATTTTGTAACTTCTTAGTAGCATATTTCTTTATTGCAGCAGACAATTTAAAGCATTATTCTTTTAGCATTGCAAACAGGAGACAGCAGAAATGGAGCTCCTGAAGATGTGAACGCAGAGTTGTTTTAAATGGAAAATAAGTCTATTTTTCATTCCTTAATATTTTCCGTTGCTGTATTTCTGCACTGTGGAAACTGGAAATCTTTCTTTGTAAAGCAGAACAGAGTAACACTCATAAAATTTACTATGCCAGCAAGACAGTTCTCAGTGTGATGTTTGATGACTAAACACCAAGAGTTGAAAACAGTTTTTGCAAGAGTTTACCATGAGTTGGATGTAACATATACCCAGGAGTGAGAAGCACAGGCAGAGCTAGAGTCACAGTACTGCTGCACAGGGTGTGTCTCCACCTTTCTTGAGCACAAAGGCATGTCTGGAGCAAAATTTTGCTCAAAGTCAAAGACTTAGCATGATACTGAAGAAAAAATACACAGTGTACTTAAATATCGCTCCTTATTGTATGTAATAAAGATGAGGGAGATTTTATTTAAAAATGCAGATTATACTAGTACTGTCAAACATAAATAATTCACCAAGAAGGGAGGTCTAATTAATTCGGTACTTTGTTAAAAGAATCTTTCAGGATAATAAGTTCAGTGTCATCTGCCAATACTCAATGAACCAAACTCCTAGTGTGTTTAGTACAAGAGAAGATAATTCATGCATCTGGACCAATTCATACATTAATCTACCCTCATCTGGCCTAGAAATTGAATTACCTCACTTCTCAGAGGTCCACAGCATGCTTGAGGTCAAGGGCAGTACAGGGGTTTTGACCTGCTTTGTTGCAAGGTTATGTAAAAGATTGACATCAGGTTTAGACTCAGTTGAAAAATATATTTACCCAAGAAATTTTAAGTATAGGAACAAACTCTGAAATACAGAACTGCCCATAGCAGCAAGCTTTAGGCACTAAAGTGGATGCAATTTCAGCTTGTCTAGAGTATTAACAAGTCAGCGCTACAGCTGACTTGGGTGGGAAGGGCATTCCTCCGTCAAGGACCTTTGGTGTGGAGTCCCCTGAAAGGGCTGTTGGCGGTCATCTGGTTTTGTTTGCAGGATAGGCTCCCTTTGAATGAGAAAGCCCTGTACAAAGAGCTAACTGTGTCACAAAGATGAGTGGTGACTCAAATAAGCCAAAACCAAATAATTTATGGCTGAAACATGAAAAATAAATTTAATTCCTCTTTGCAAATGCAGACCATAATGCAAAGGCACTCAATTCTCCCAAAGAACATATGCCTAAATAACTCCTGAAACTTGCATCGAAAATGCAAATAAAATTATTTCTAATGCGCCACGAGTCCAACGGCTGACATGAGGAAAGAGAAATCCACTGAACAAGAATTTCTAGCAATGTCCCATCTGTGTCTTCTCTGATTTATAACATAACATTTTTCTAATGCTCAGTAATGCCCGTATATTCTCCCCGGGGTTTTCCAAAGTAAATGTATTTCTTTGAATCTGTGCTTCAAAGTATACCAACTTGTTGCCTTCATTTTAAGCCAGTGTGAATAGACCAGAAGCAGGTAAGCTCTGGAGAAAGACAGAGCAGCTTAAAGTAATATTTGCAAAGACCTGAAGTATAAGCGTTAACATGAATATAGATTACACAGGGAGTATTCCCATGAAAACACACAGTTCAAGTGAGGCTCTTCCAGTTTGGGCTCACAGATTAAGAGCAGGGTGTGAACCACTTCACGTTCTTGAACTTCCAAACTCCCTCCTTCCCTCCCCACCTAAGCCTTCCAAATTTATCTGGAAAGCAACTATTTTTCAACAATTAGTGTCCTATGAAAAAAAAACAAACCCAGAACTTGAGGCTGGAGTAAATATATGTACCATAAAGAGAATCTGGCAACCCATCTACTGTCTGGGTCTTGTTAAACTCCTACTGACACTCATGCTTGCAATGTACAAAGGAACAGAAAAGGTCAGGTGCATTCTTAAACAAAAGCAATGCCAAAGTTTCTTTTAGATAAATTGAGGGTCAGTGGCTTACATATATAACTAATTTGTTGAGCTTTTTCTCAGAATTGTTGGAATTAAAAGTCAGTTATATAAATTCTACAAAAATAAATGTGTGTATACAACAGATGATTCAGACAAATAACTCTTAATGCTACAGAGGCATTCCTCAGACCAGTACTCTTAGGATTTTAAGGACAAGGTCATCCTTGCTCTTGAGTCTGTTTTTTTGGCAACACAAGTCTATAAACGCAAATTAACTTTTTATGGCAGATATTACAGGGTTTTATGCTTAGACTCCTAGTATTCTTATTGCAAGGCCACTCAAAAAGGTTTTAAAGCCTCCTTCTACTCTTCAGATTAAAACAACTTTGATCCAGTTTACACGCATCTGTTCTTGTGCCAGCTTCCACTGAGGGGGAAAAAAGTCCTCTAACAAACAGCAGAGACCTTCTCAGTCTTCAACTGTGTAGCTGAAGCAAATCAAAGTCTCTCCCAGACACCCTGAACATCTTGGGTTCCTTGCACTTACTTCATCTTTCTTTAAGGTCTGTTGACAAAAAGGTATTAGGGCACCAATGTTCCAGACCATTTCCAAAAGGTACTTTGCACACTACTGCCTCCACCCAGTGTTCACAGCCCCAGACAATGACTGCAGCTGTGCCTGATGCGGACAGCAGGAGGGGGAGGACTGGAAGCATGGCACATGTTCCGCTTCCAGACAGAAGAGAAGCTTTAGCTAAGGAGGGGAAGAGTCACCTCCTCTTTCAGGACTTGTTCTTCCCCCCTTACTTCACAACCCGAGCGCTCCAGATTCCTCCGAGACAGTCAATGTCCAGCCGAGGTGGCCTGCCCTGGTGCTGAGACCACCCGGGGCAGCACCCCCAGCACAGAACACAGGAGGTCTCATCCACCAGCAGAGCCTCATGGGATGGGAAAGGCCTTCCACCCGCCCGCAGCTGAGGAGACCTGGGCAGGCCAGGAAAACAGCGTGCGACACTTCCCAGCCCCCAGCCTCAGGTCTCCCTGAAGAGAACAGGGGCCTCATGTGCAGGCTGCATGTAGTGCTGAGGAAGGTCAGCTGCCTCCCTGGGGTCCAGGTTAAAGATGTGTAGAGTTCTATCATCTGCACCATCCTGCCCTCGTATGGCCTTCAGGTTTATTAGCTGCTATTGATTCTTCATAGAAGCAGCGGTGAAGTTGCAACAAAAAGTCTAAGGTCAATCAAGAGAGACTTAAGGGCCTTGGCATGACTGGTTAAGGGATCAGAAACACAAGTAGTGTTCTCCTATAGCCTTCAAGTTGCAGGGAATGATGAGGGAAAAAATAGGAATATCCAGCAGATCAATACCTGGCTCCAAGACTGGTGTCACAAGAAAAATTCTGGGTTTTCTCATCGTGGGTCAGCCTACTCCACACCAGGCCTGCTGCCAACAGACGAGGTACCCCTGTTGCAAAGGGGGAAAGGGATCTTCACACAGGAGTTAGCAGGCTCATTGCCTGGGATAGCAAATGCTTGTCTCTCAATATGATCTTACTCCATCTGGTAAGCTTTGCTTAATGCATATAGCAAGATAGTAGGGATTTCATACAAAATAGCTGCTGTGTGTCATGAGGAATGAAATGTTTCTTGTTATTGTGTGAATCTATAGATACCTTAGCAGAATCCCATTCAGCAGTAAGAGCAGCAAAGGAAGTCACACTTGTTCCAGACAGTCATATATGAGCTCTGAAGAAGGGATGTATGGGTGTTACTTTGCATCACAATCAGAATTTGACTCATTGATGTCAGGAAAAGACAAACACTGTACTTGCAAAGAAGCTACAGGCTAACTTATAAAATACAATGTAAGAATTATTTCACCTGAGAGCAGTATTTGAATTTTCTGCACTCTACTTTGAGAAATTTGTAGATCATTTGGAAAAAGTTTAAAGGAAACCAGTTTAAATTATTTGAGTTTAAATATAGGTAGATTTTTAATCAATGGCCTAATAGCATCAGGACAGGAGCTATACTTCACACAGTACTCCACAACTTAGAAAATTAAACTGAAAGAAGTGGAGGTGTTTAAAGGAAAGACAGTTTGTTCAAAAGGCAGAACATACACAAATAGTCTTCAAGTACACGAAGGTAAAGCAGAATGTACTCTCCATACAAGAAATGACAGGCCTAAAGTAGAAAAAGTGGGGGGAAAAATGGTCTAGACAACATTTCCTAACAATTAATATAGCAAAGTTGTGGAACAGATTGGTTGGAAGGATGGTGTAGTCTTCAGCACCAGAAGTCTTTGCAAAGAGGCTGAGAAAAACAAAACCAAAACCAAACCTGTCCAGAATGACATAGCTATGCCTTGGCTTAGGAAAGTCAGGGGATCTGCAAAGTGTCTTTCATTTCCTTTTCTGGGATTCTAGCAAAGGTGTGTTAGGGACTACCTATTCACACTTAAGTTAATTAAGCTGGATGAATACATAAATCTATAATACCAAAAGTACTTAAGAATGAAAAGTCATTTTCCTATTGGATTTATTTAGCTTCTGAAACAGAGCCAACAGAAATATTGCAACAACAACCAGACTTCAGTATATTAAAAGTATATACATGCCAAGAAACCTGCAAGGGTTTTCTTTTTCCCCTTGAAACGTATTGAAAAATAGGTAAAATGCTAGCAAACTGTAAGCAGATTCTAAAAGTACAACTTTAAGTAATTTACAATAAATTGTATTCACTGAATATATAGACAGACTTCTACTCTAATTCCTTAGAGCTAGACTCTTCCAACTGTAAATTGATAGGTCCTGCAGGATGTCAAGAGCTAAATATTTTCTGCAGTCTCTTCAACACTGTTTGGAACTAGCCCCATTTGGGAGAAAGGCATTGGAAGAAAATCTTTTTTCGTGACGACCTGGGAACCTCCTTCCTACTCTTGGACTCTTCATCTGGCCAATTCTCCTAAATTGAGCTGAAAGCTAAAAATATAATCACAGTGACAACACTGAGTATCAGAGTGGAGTTAGGTGGTGGGACTTGGCTGCACTGAGAAAGCGCATTACCAATCACCAAAGGAGTTTAAGGGGCTTACAGAAGAGTGGGAAAGTCTCATAGCACTCCAGCAAAACAAGCGCTGTCTCCCAGAAACCTTCTCCCAGTCCCTACCTTGGCATTCTATAATGCGGGCAGCATGGCTAGAGCCCTTGCCAGTGAATCACAGAATCACAGAATGGTAGGGGTTGGAAGGGACCTCGAAAGCTCATCCAGTCCAACCCCTGCCAGAGCAGGATCACCAGAGCAGGTCACACAGGAACATGTCCGTGACACCTTGCCTAGCAGATCCCTGAAGAGGTTGAAGTCTGCTCTCCTAAAGTCCAACAGAAAAAGCTGAAGTAATTAAAAAAGAGGTTGCTTTGAATTACTTGCTACATAACAAGCAATTTATTTATTTTAATTGAATCATCATAGTTAAAGAGTAAACTTGTATTTGTAACTAGAGTAAACTTGTATTTGTAACTAGTCAGTATGTCTAAAGAAAGATAAAAGAAGTATTAAAACTGCATAATGTTTGGAGAAGTTCCTTTAAAAGTAAATCCCACCTTTAACTATGTGAAAGACAGCAAATTTAAAGAATACAGTGTATGCTATCAGAGTTTATCATGCTGTCAAGGTAGCCCCCTTCACTAAAATCAAAACATAGTTGGATCTTTTGTCCTATTCGTAACTACTTCTTACATTATTAAGGATTGAGTTCCCATACTAGGAGCACACATGAGTTACACATAGCATATAAAGAAAAGCTTTAATTACAAGCGTTCAGGAGAGCTATTACTCAGATCTCATTCAGCACCTGCAGGTTCTTGCAGCTGTGGAAGAACCAAGATGAGCAGTAACACCAAGGAGACAGAATCCTACACAAGTATAAAAAATACTGTTACCCTGCCTGTTGGAGGTTTTTCTACCTAAAATATATCAAGTACCCTATACCAAACCCAGAGTTATGTCACAGGAAACAACGGATGCTGATGTCTCACCAAAATAAGTAGCTTGCCATAAACAAAATGCTAACCATTCTATCCTGAAACAGACCTTAAAAAACCCCCAACAAACCAACAAAACAAACAAACAAACAGAAAACAGGAAAAGCCTTTGCTAGCCAAACTAACTTACTTGCTCGCATACAAAGGTGAAATATCACCAGATTTAAAATACCATTTAATGACGGTATATTGAAGCTACAAGGATTTAAACCTACAGAATCCAATGGAAAGTGTTAGCATTTAGAGGCTTATCTTCGCTGAGAGTTAACTGGTAACATATTTCAAACACCTTGCAGCCCACAAAGACATGGTTAACCCCTGACTTTCAACTCAAACTGGCCAGCCTCTCACTGATGTCAGCTAGCACTCAGCCTAGCACAAGCCTGCACTCTGCATAGCTCAGGCACCACTTTGCATCACAGCTTCTCATAGCCATTTTCACATTTGCTGTCACACAATTAAATTTGAATCACAACCACAACAAAAACACATTACAAGTTATAGAATCAATTAAAAGAAAAACATTACCTCTAAGGGTGAGGAGCCCACTCAAAAATAAGGCCAAAGTAAACAGAGCTGGCCTTACTTCATGCTTCCTGACCCACAACTCTCTCTTCCTGGGATCAAAGACATTGTCTTAGCCCAAGTTCATTCTCTTCACTTGGCAGTGGGCCCTGACTGCTTGATAGATCCCAGCTGCTTTGATCTCACCTCTTAACACATTCCTCCCCAGTACTGCAGAAGTAATGACACAGATGGGGAGGCCTTGTTATTCCCATATCTGACAAAACTGGTTCCAAAACTGCTTTTGAATAAGCAGAAGTAACTGCCATAGCACATGAATACAGGAAAACATTCAGAATATTTTACTGTTGGACTCCTCTAAACTTTGAGAGGTCAAAATCTCTGAGAAGCAACATTTTACATAAACTTGAATAGAAAGGGAGCATGCATTGGCTTAATTCAGCAGTCAACAGGAGAGGTGCCTGAGGACTGGAGGAAAGCAAAGGTCAAAAAGGGCAAGAAGAAGGGCACAGGTAGCTATAGATGGGTCAGCCTCACCTCCATCCCTGGAAAGGTGATGGAACAGCTTATCCTCGGCACTGTCTCCAGGCATATCAAAGATAAGGAGGTCATTAGGAGCAGTCAGCATGGTTTTACCAAGGGGAAGTCATGTTTGAACAACCTGGTAGCCTTTTATGAGGACGTGTTCCTGTGTGACCTGGTCTGGTGATCCTGCTCTGGCAGGGGTTGGACTGGATGAGCTTTCCAGGTCCCTTCCAACCCCTACCATTCTGTGATTCTGTGATTCTCCAAGACTTCTTCAGTTATTTAAAAAGACCTTGGAATACCATAGGAAACTATTTTTCAAAGGACTAGAGACCTACTTAGAAGAATAGAAATGGAGAAAAGATACAGTTTGTGAAAACAGAACTCACCTTGCACTTTGACTGTTTCATCAGCTCTGGAATAAGAAACTGAATTCCACAAATACTGATACTATCAGAGTCTGTACATACTCAAAAGGCCAATAACATCAGCTGACAGAACTTTCAATAGGACCTGAGATAATACAGCAGTACATTTGCTGCCATTTATACCATTTATACCTCGATATATGAATTTGTGCTTACAAATAAGGAATTTGGTAGATCAGTTCTTTCCTCTTACGTAGTATGATGGAGTTATGGACAGCTATATACTTTGCAATAGGACAAGCTTAGAAAACTATGCATTTCATTATCTTCGGATTCTACTGGTTTTCATTTGTGGTTTGTTTCTTTGCTATTAGTATGTCTTGGTATTATGTTATGTATTATTACACAAGTTGGATTAAAGTTATGCTTTCCTCCCTCCCCTTTTTGTTCTGGTAGCAAGTTAAACAGACATATGGAATCAAAACGTCTAATTTCACCCTTACCCAAGGCAAACAGACTTTTTTTTCAATAGAGATTGCAAATATTTTATCTGACATCTTGGCCTACATACTGTAGGGCAAGGAAGTTTCAGAGTAGTCAGATTTGTTGGAGCAGCTCTTAAAATATTACAGTATTATGAACTTGTTATACAGCTTACTACAGTAACCATCAGTGTCCGCTGAAAAACGGCATCTTGAAATGTAAGTTTTCATTTGAAAGCAAGGAAATCCGTCTGACAGTTATTTACTGCAGTAGGAATTCTCAGGGAAAAAAAAATCACCCATCACCACAGAATATAAACAAGAACAAGGCATGGGTGGAAAAAAAGACAGCCGACTTACTATAAATGAAATAAGCTAAAATGACCTTCACACTTTGCCAGTGTACAAGTCTTGTTTAGGGACCATTTAACTCTTCCCCAACCAAACTTGAGTAATGAATGCTGCAAGAGCGTGACCTCCCTGCAGCTTGACGGTCCTGCACACTTTGGTATTTGCTGCTCCACTACACAGTAACTACAGAATTCAGAAATACAAACCAAGATGAATAAAGGCATGTAAGAATAGGACTCACACCAGTATCCTCAGCAGGGAGTTACATGAAATTAAGGACAGGAAATACTAATGTATTAAATACGACTCTTTTCAAAGTTCTTCATTTCACTAAAGACTCACAGATGAGAGGCCTCTCTAGGGTGACATCTAACATGAGATTAAATATTTATGTACAAAATACTTGGATGGCTAGTCCTTCTCTCAAATTTCTTTCACATTTCCTCCTTACTGAACTAAATAAAACAGCAGTTAACTTACAGTTATTTATATATATATACACACACATATACATACACACACATATATGTATACACATATATATTATATATACGTAATATATTATATATATCTAATGTATTTTAACGAAATATGGTACTGGCTGCTGCTGAGTCTCTGGGAGAAAGCATTGAGATGGGTGGGGATTTTTTAAGAACAAATCAGATTTGTGTTTTGTGAAATACACAAAAATGACTTATTTTTGGCTTTAAAACCTTAACATGAATTTGACATGAATATGAAACAACATTATAGCAGTTAAAATTTTTATTGCCGCATTATAGATGCAACTGCAGTTTTCATAAACAATTATAAATAAAGTTATACAGAGACACTAGGAGTAATTTTATAATTTACCATAAAACCTCAAATGACAACTCCCAGCACAGAATCTTCAGTCCACAAATATGGTGATGGACCACACTTTACAGCCTAAATGAAGAAAAGTTGCTAATTAATCTGGTATATATACAAGTATGGCTGACTTGTCATAGGACTAGCATACTAACCTCTGTATTTTATAGAAGTACTGGATATAACTTTTTAAGCAGGATGAAAGAATTATAGATACTTCATAGACTATAGGGAGTTGGGTATTATAGTTACTTCTTTTATATATGACAATACAGAGCCTATCCAAATACTGTATTACTGGAAAAGTGCACTAGGGTAATCCCTAGAGATGAAGTAATAGGGTAAGCCAGCCAAAGTTTCTCTTTCCTAGCCAGCTCTTAGTGATGTTTTTGTCACAGATGTAACTAATGGCACACATTGTTGGAGTGAATGTGGAAAAAACTTTGCACAAGAAATGTTATACTTTTATTTTCCTTGCCAGGCACGAATTGATTCCATATACTGGTACCAGAAGTCCTGTGAATACTCTGTTCTGTGCAGAAACATACTTTGCTGGCACAAATATTCTGTGTTCTGGTTTTACTGGTTCTACTCAATATTAAAACTACTCTTCGTTGCTTGAACTTTCATTAGAGGCATAGAGTTTATATGACTAAGATGAAAGCTTAGCTTGTACCACCATAAAAGCTTGAGAAAATCACTGCAGCTCCCCTGTCATTTATGTCTGCTCAGATTTTCTTTAGTTTGGAAAAGAAATGTGAACTAGGCTTTATGATCTGACCACCCTATTTCGAGAAATTCTCTCTAAGACACCGTTCATTTGAGACTGTATCCATTAATTTGGAAGATATTTAAGGAATATTGAGTATAAAGAGAAAAATGCAACAAAATAACTGTATTTTTTTCCTTTTCAATAAAGCTCTTATTGTTCAAAGCAGAGTTCAGCATAAATGAATGTCAGTGCTCCGTCTTAATACAAAGGAATTAATGAGAGCAGGGTCAAAAACTTCTATCTTGTGGGGTTTTTGTGTGTTTGTTACACTAAACTGAGCTAAAATGTCTCCCTGGCTTCCCTATGTGCTCAAAGGGCAATGCAAAGCTTTGCTTTTCCCTTTCCCTTTGCCTCCAGGTCCCATATAATTGATTCTGACCAAGTGTTAGCTGTTACATCCAACTCCCAAGAATTTTTCCTGAACTACGGTTATTCCTGGTGATTCATATGTCTGAGAATCTTACTGGAAAATAAACTATTGGAACCTTTGAAATAATTAACTTGGCTCCTTTAACGTACAGCATCTTTTGAAGAGGTTGCAAGGACGGGAGAAATGTAAGAGGAGTGGAGTGCTGGACTGCATGCTCGTGGAATCGTGGTATTGCGAAAGCATTTGTCTTTATCTACTTACACTGGGGCCCGATGCAGAAAGCCAAGGGCAACTGACCTCCCAGATGCAGTGACTAATGATGTGCAAATGTATTAAGGAGATCTCTTTTGATATAAAACTGACTCCAACATAACTTTTGCTTCAAGAGAGTGAAGGGGATATTAAAGAAAAATAGCTTATAGAAGGCTTGCACTCTTATCTGAACTGGTCAGTACCTTTCCAATAAATCTTTTTATGTAACTTTCCTTTGCTCCATTTCTTGTCAATGTATGTATTCAGTCTTCTCCACATAGAATAAGGTTTTAAGCAAGGTAATAATCACTAAAACTTCAAAACTCAAAAGACCTGCCGGTAAGCTTGCTGCTGACTCACTCAGGGAGGTCAGCAAGCTGACTAATCTATTACTAGTTCTGTTTATTCACCTGGAAAATTAAGGAGCAAGTCATAATTAGTGTTTTTAAAGCCCTCTGAAAAAAAATATATTTACTTCCTCATTAAAAATCTGTGTGATTTGTTTGCCTCTGTATGCTACCAGTACCCTTCTGCATCCTCCCACCTCAAGGATTTCTTAGCATTTCTGGAAGACTTATATTGCTATTTCACTGAATACTTCCAGTCCTCTGCTTTCTCTGAGTTTTGCTATTCTTCATGCTCTATTGTATACTGGCCTGTAAAAACTGAAAGTGAAGGTGAGAAGCTGCATTATTCCTTCACATGCTGAAGTCTGCGTGTTCAGAAGGAAAAGAGAATCTGCACTTGTGTCATGTGCACAACAGACATTTATTGAGGAGAAAAGAAACTTGGATTGAGTGATATGAAGTCAAAATGCTGACAGTATGAGGTTTTTGACTCTCTGAGAACTGGCTTGCATTCTTCCAGAAAGGAACTGACAACTGCTTTAGAGGTTATTAACTTGAATCAATAGCTCTCACGTTTCAGAAGAAGTCAGGTTTGGTAATAACAGGAAAAGCTGAGTTGCAGTGAGTTCTTTGCTGCAAATAACTCCTTTTCGTATCTCCTAATACAAATGCAGTTCTCTTTCACAACCTCAGTGAAGTTCCCACTGGTTGGACATGCGAGTCTGCTATGTATAGAAGCCAGTACAACAGCCAATTGCTTTCTTAATAATAGCTTTCAGCTCCTGCTTTTCCTGTAGCATGAACTGAGGGGAACAAATTCTCTGTTCGTTACAGTCATTGGAATTGTATCCCCTTGCCATAGATTTGCATTACCCAGGCCAGTTCTCCCCCGTCCCCAGAAGGCTGAGCAAATCTGTTCTCAGATCTCATTAGCTGCAGTATTTATAGGAGTACATATGGGTTGAACACAGAAGGAAATGAGATTCATGAGTGCTGTGTTTCATTAGTTACTTGGAGAATATCTCTGTGTTTATGTGTGTGCATTCAGATAGACAAAAGTATAAAAAACAGACTAATGTCCACTTCTCTGCTTCCTTTGCCTCAATACTCCTGAGCCTTCTTTCGGATGTGGTTGGGTATTTGAACCTTCTGCACATAGTCTGGGCTTCTTTTTCTCTCTATCTTTCTGACCTTTGGGGTCAGTGCTTTTCCGCACTTACGGTCACTGTGTGCTCTCCCTCTGAGTCTCTATGGTCTCACAGTTGAATATTGTGTCTTTGTTTCCCCACTAGGAAATTCCATCACTCCCAAGTCCTGGCTGTGGGGAGGATGGGGGAAGACTAAGACTTCTTTTTTTCCTCTTTTTTCTTTTTCCTTTTTATTGTCTTAGGCACATTTATTCCCTGTTAAGAACTGTCTGGTTCAGTGTTGTGCCTGTAGAACGCTCCCCTGCTCCTTAACTCGGAGGGCATGAGAACACCAAAAGAGAGCAGGCATGTTCACATGTGCCATGGGAATCTTCCCTATTGTTTCTGTTTTGTTTCCATCTTAACAGAACAGTAATTTACAAAAGTAATAACTAACTAAACCATCTTATCTTGTCAATGCAGAGAGTCACCAAGACTTTCCATAATATTAAGAAGAATAAGCATATTTTTTAGACTGTTACAGTCTACTATGCTTCACAGAGAAAGGGAGCTTTGACACTGCTTCTGGACCCTGGTCTTCTGCTCCTGGTAAAACATCAAGCATTTTGCCCTGTGGATCATAACAGAGTTAGGTACTGTTCAGTCAAACCCGAATACTGTACAGCTTGGTCTTGTGAGTCAATGCAGCTTTTTAACTGAGATGCCCAATAAGCAAGATAGCATCTGCAGGATGAAAATGAGAAACAGCTGTATCACAGGGCTTTGCAAAATAAAACCTTGTTTACACACTGTATGGATATGCAGATGGTGATCCAGGGATATTCCAAAAACTACACCAGCCTCTTGAAAATGAAAGGCTACCATGCCTTTCATTAACTTTTTTGTTGGCTTAAAACAAAATGTGATACCTGGTCCAACTGATCTGTCAGTGGCACAAACACAAGGAAAGCCTACAGTACTGCAGGAGTACAGAAGTTTTCTTTCTGGCAGGACTTTGCAGGGATGTCAGTACACTATTTCATGTCACTGGAAAACATGACAAGTGGAAATGTTAAATTTGCTTGAAGGAGGCTTTCTCAGTGTAAGTGTAGAACATAATGTGTCTCTTTTTTTCATAATACAGTATTTCCCACAAGTTGTGAGATGATCGTGCTTAGCAACTCATTTCAAGCACTTCAGACAAATGTAGTTTCTGTAACAATCAGAAGAAAGGGAATCCACCAATGTCAGGACTTAAATCATATATGACAGGTTTGTGTAAAGCTCATATCAACATTCTGCATATTAACAAGGAATCAGTGAAATTAAAAGTCTCAGCACAACATACTTCTCACTACCAAGAGCAGTAAGTGAAGAACTCTTTCTTTGTGATGTCATTAGTCATACTGCAGCATGAAGGGAAATGCCATGTCACTGGGATATAGAAACTGATATTCCATATGGATTTGAGACTTAGGCTTGCTTTCAAATCTTTTCAGATTTGAAATCCAGCTTGAGAAATTCCCGAAGTCCATGAGAAGGAGGCAGAGCCCTGGCTAGGATTAATCAGTGATACTGACTGAATTCCAAGGGATCAAGCGGTAACTAAACACCGCAGAAATAGCTTATGACTGCTTTTATGTTTTACACTCACAGTGCGTTACTGTCTGGGACATATCAAATTTTCTAAGTCAATGTCATTTTTGCACCTCACTGTTAAGTTGCTGTTTACTTCAAGTTTCAGATAACATATGAATTAGTTAATGGAGGCACATTATTAACTGCTTTTGTTTCTGAATATTCACTCTATTAGCTCCACACACACATTCTAGGTTAGTCCTATTTATTCTTATGCCATGTCTTTGTGATTTTTATAATCCAGACATTTTAGACTGGGGGCAGAATTTTAAAAGGTACAATATCAAATAGATTGGAAAATCTTTAACTCTGTACTGTATTCCTTGTGATTCTGTGAAGGCATATAAGTTTCTCCTACCTCTCCACCTCAGCCCCCCTAACATCTGTCCCATTTCAGAAGGTGGAAGGAAGCCCCACAGCATACTAACTTTCAAAGTCTGAGCAAAGCCCTGGAATGTGCAGATGCTTGACTAACCCGTTGCTGTTGAGAGAATGTATTAACTGATTTATAGTAATCACTATGCTTCCTTTTGCAAACCTCTGTTAAACAGAGAAACAAACAAGACCCTTCCAATAACTTCATTGGATTTTGGCTTAAATCTTGCAATGACACCAAAATACATATTCATTTGTAAGATACCATGCAGATTTGTTTTTCCAGGATATTCTATTTCTCTTCCTCTACAAGGATTTGTTTCTTCACCTGTTCCTATCTCCTTTTATTCTGCCATGCCATGGAACATCACTGTCCCATGAGCAACAGGAATTTTCTTTCTGATTCAGGACCCAGAATCTGGACACAGTGGCCCAGATATGGGAGAGAGGTGGAAAGAAAAGACAATCCATTTCTGAGGCACTTGAAAAGACTAAGTCTGTACAGGCTGAGACTGTATTTGCCCTTTGTTGCTCCTAGTCACCCCCCCATCACCCATATTTGCTCTATGCCAAATCTGCTCCAGAGAGTTCGAATTTTCATTGGTAGAGTTGATATTTTGGCCAAAGACACCTTAAATATATGTTGGATATTAAAATGGAACAAAAAAACAAACTACAGAAGCTAGTTGTGCTCTTGCTCTCTCCAAATGGGTGTTACAAACACGGCTGTACCTGCCTGATTTGGCCAGATAGCTGTGTATCTTATGAAATGCAGAATGACCAGAGTGCCTTCAAGACCAGGGATCCTTCAGAGTCTTCTTTGCTGGTTGCTTTTCTGTGCCCAAGGAACTTGGTGGGTTGCAGAAAATGCTGTCACACATGATTCTCAGCATACGAATGGAGTACGTGCACTTTAGAAACCTATTTAAGCCATTGTGCCCTTGCAGTTCGGAAAAATCTAGTATGTCCCCAGGAGTATGAACTTACATGGAAGATCTTTTCCCTTACTGTGTGCCAGAGACCTTAGCTACCTATTTCAGAGGGGCTGAGCCGAAATGTTTGAGAAAAAGGACCAGTCAACATTAATCAGCTGGCAGAACGTAGCTCTCGTGAACACTTAAAATACAAATAATAAAAATACTGTTGCATACATTTGCATTACTTGAGAAAATGTGTCTTACACTGCAAATGCTATCTGCCCTAGATGGAAATGTCAATGTTATTTTAGCTACTGCCTGCAGAAATGAGCTTAATCCACAATGTAGTTGAAGCCAAGGTGTCAAAACTGGTCTGTGTACTCAAGGATGTCATTTTGTCTTGTGTCTTTAAAAAAATAATGCAAACCCCTTCTTTGTTGGTATGTAAAAATACGTTAGTGGTGATGTTTCTTCTTATATTCTGTTCTGTAACAGGCAGCTGCTCAAGAATCCTTTTCTAGTGAGAGGTGTAAAGGCTGTCTTTCTTATTACAGGTTCAAAATGAAACTTCAAGAGGTTAGAAATTTCATAATACATTTTTCTTGTGCTTGCCTACTTTTAAGTCCTATATTGCAAAGCAAAGCTTTACTGCACATGGCACTCCCCGCCCTGTGAGGACTCTTGCATCATTCTGGGTTCTGTGAAATCAGTAAGGAAAATGTGATTTGTTTGTTTGCACTTGCCACACCCCTGGCAAAAGCTGCATGGCATCTAGTGAATGAAACGTAAGATTACCTGCTTCCTAGATAAAAACCAGAAAGGATGGTGTCAGTTAATGTTGTACAGTGCTGTCCTGAAAAAATAACAGAAACACATTGTCACCAAATGTTTAGCATCTGTGACTGATCTAGTCATCTTGTCCCAGGTGTCCAACTAGGGCACGAGCATTTCCACTGTGCAGACCTGCAAGCAAGTCATAGCTGAAACCAGCATTGCTGAAAGCTGTACTTCGAAAATGGAAATGTGTGCTTTGGAAAAAGCCTGCACCATCTGAGACAATTAGGTTCTCTGATGTTAAACTGTTAGTTCATTTGCGTAAGTCTGGGTAATACTTTTGCATTCCATTGGCTTCGCAGGAGGCAGTCCACAAATATCTTGATAATTCTATATTTTAGCTAGCATCTGACGAGGTCACAGTAAATAAAGTACAGGTCACACACAGGAAATTACTTTTTAATGAGCAAGCTCAATCCTCTAATGGGATGAAACAGAAATCAAGTATACAATGTTGTAATCAGAGACTGTACTAAAATGTATATGCAAAAGGAACTAAATGAGAATTGGAAAGGCAACTACTTCACCTGTAATTTAAACCCTTGATTTTGCCACCTTACAGTCTCATTCCAATATAATTTTAACATACAGTGCGTAATTTTAAAATTATATCATTCCTATCTGATGTATCTTCATTATCTTCTAATGAACAGGTGTGGGTACAAAGGTAGATGACAAAAAAAAACCAAAGAAACATCATGATCATGATGCTTCTTCATTATTTAGAAAAGAAACAAAATTAGTTGTAATTAATCCATTAATTTAAGAAGGAGAAATTACTGTACTTTTTTCCTTTTAAAAGTGACAGCCTCTACGTGTCTACTAAATGCATGGGAATGTATATAATGCTGTCCATTCAGACAATTTTTGATGTAGATGTATAGCAATACAAATTGACAGAGCAAATTAAGACTTCTCCTGGCAAAGATGATGTGTCAGAAGCTGAAATCACTTGTGATAGGAATAGAAATTCAGTCACAACTGGAGAATAGCTGTTCTCCTACTTTAAGAAAAGGAATGAGCACAGTAGCTGGCTGCCACACAGAGCCTTTCCTCTTTTCTAACACAACTTTATAGCTACAAAAGTTATTTCTCTTTTAAATAAGGGAATAAAGATGGCAGTGTAGTTGCCCAAATCACAGCATTTAAAGACATGAAAAGGCACCAGTGGATTTTGCTATTTAAGTATTATGAAGGGTTGATTGCGTCTCCAAGACACATGTGTCCATGCATAAAAGCAGCAGGAAATGTAGTTCATTTTGCTGGTCCCCCTGGGCTGTGACTACAGGCTTAGTGGTGGAGAGAACAGACCACATGTTCCATATAGCTGCCTAAAAGAAGCTGACATTTTTCAGGTTGGCGCTAAGTCTATGTGTGTCAGCCAGCAGATATGGCTAGATTTATTGAATCATAGAATCACAGAATGGTTTGGGTTGGAAGGGACCTTAAAGCTCATCCAGGCCAACCCCTGCCATGGGCAGGGACACCTCCACCAGACCAGGTTGCCCAAAGCCCTGTCCAACCTGGCCAGGTGATGAGTGTGTGGATGATGAAGATTGATGATGAAGAGTGGGCTAAATTTACAAGAGAGCTGTTACTAGGATAACAGCCTAGAATACGACATACAGATTTTAGCATTATCAAGCAACAGTAATGGTTAATGAGATCTTTAAGCAGATCACTTCACTTCTTTCTATGAGAACATGAAAATTAAAGCTGAGTCTTTCTCTGCAGATCTCTTCACCTTCAGATTATTGACTTCTGGCTTTTCTCCCTGCTTCCAGAGATTATGGGTTTTTGGAAAGGAAAAGAAGGTTTTCCTTGTGGAAAGCTTGCTGTTACTAGTCTTGAGCAGATGGGTTTCCAAACCATTAAACACTTCTGCATCCAGCAAAGAAAAAGACTCTTGCTTCCAAAATGTGTTCATATTTTCAGGAGTACTATACTCACTGTTTCAGAGAAGGAAGGCATAATTCGCACAGTATTTTTGGGTTTTGTGCCACAAACCCTTTATGTTCAGCAGTCACACATATTAAAGCTTCAGCAGGCACTCAGTGGTTCAACAGTTATACCCATTTTCTTCCTGGGGATTTACTCGAGCAACACCAGTCTTCTTGGTTGGCTTAGTGCAGGTTTCTGTGTGTTGAATTTATTGAATCATATGATTTCTTTTTTCTGGGGGAAAAACCAGCATTCAGTCATAAAGATTTGTTCTATAGCCTCAAATTCTAGAACAGATCTCTTAAAGACTTGTTTTTCCAGCTTTTCCAGTATTTTTTCCACATTTTGCAAATCAGTTTTAAAGCTTTCCAATTCCTACTTTTATCTCAGCTGAGCACTCCAACTTTCCATGTTTGTTTTGAAATTGAGTGAATTAGCTGATGAAATTTCTATCTTTTCCAGCATATGTATGATTGTCATAAAGCTTACAGCAAAAAACATATTTATGTTATAAGTTGGTTAGAGAGATAGCAGCCACATGCTGAACACAAGTGTCTTCCTTAACATAAATAAATGATAAGAATTCTTTAAAGCATCTTGCACTGGACATTCATTTGCCCTACCTTGCTTCTCTGAATTTAATTTCCAAATATAGAATGTCTGTTAGCCTACCCAAAATGTAGTTCTGTTCCTACTTTCATGCTTCCTCTTCATTCATTCATCCTACATGTGGATTCAGTGGGTTCCCTAAAACTAATTTACAGTAAATTATTCATTCAGGAAGCTTAAACCTAGCTCTGCCCTCTTTACCTTCTTGATGTACACAATTGTCAGCTGTACACAGCAGAGGGCCATGGAGATGATCAGAGGGCTGGAGCGCCTCTCCTGTGTGGCCACGCTGAGAGAGTTGGGGCTGTTCAGCCTGGAGAAGAGAAGGTGCTGGGGAGACCTTAGAGCAGCCTTCGAGTACCTGAAGAGGCCTATAGAAAAGCTGAGGAGGGACTTTTTACAAGAGTTTGTAGTGATTGGATGAGGGGGAATGGTTTCAAACTGGAAGAAGGTAGATTTAAACTAGATATTAGGAAGAAATTCTTTACTGTGAGGGCAGTGAGACACTGGCACAGGTTAAAACGTCTTTTAGAAAATGAGACATCCGTATGCTTCCATGAAGCAGCAATGGCAGGGCACAGAAGAAATGTCCATACTTTCAAAGAGCAGCAAGTTGACTAAAAATTCCCATGCCCCTGAAGTCATCTGTTTTCACTGATATGTGAGGCATTTGATACAAAATTTGATTAAATAGTAATGATCTTATTCCCTTTTAATCTAATGTTTATGAAAAACCCTGTCTTGATCTAGTTTAGTATTAGTTTCAAGGAAAGACAGATTACTGGCTATTCACTGTCTTCTAATGACACACGTGTGAGTGATTCCTCTGCATATCCCATGAGTGAGGGCTAAGAGTAACAGAAGCATTTCTGATTTATTTTTTCCTTTCTCGCCATCATTGTGAGTATTGTAAGTAAAAGCAAAATTATGCTATGCCATTTTCTTGCACCTGTTGCCATTCTATAGCGTTTCCTTCTGAGAGAGGAAACATTACAAGTGCATGGGTTTTGCTTTGAGTCCATGAGGAAATGTCATGATCAACTTTTCTGGAAATCTATTCATGGTAGACCGAACAAGCTGGGCTAAAAAATGTTAGGAATAATGTTTTTCCTGTCCGAAGAAAATGAACCAAACAGCATCCTCCCAAATATTACATTTGGAGGCTGAAACTCGAAGTATTGTTGAATGGGATGCAGTATTGAGGCCTTCAGTTTATTTTTGGATATTAGTCACGGATAACAATAGACTGAGAGTTCAAATTGATGCTGCAAGTTGCCAAGTAGTACTCTGCAATGCCACTAGGCTGTGATGGTTTTTGCATTACGCTTAAAAGCACTGGGGGAGGGACACCACACTACTGGCTAGTGGTGTGATTTCTGCAAATACTGCTTCAGAAATGGAGCCAGTTGCAAAACGCCTTGAAGCATGCCAGCACTATAAACTATTTGATTCCCCTGCTTATTTGACTCCCTCATTCCTTCCTGAAATCCTATTTCAACTCATACAACAGAAGCATATGCACGTCACATAGGTATCTGAATTCATTTCCAGCTGCTCCTAGAGCATGCTTTCTCTGCAACACTCTTGGATGCCAGGACAATGTGGGGGCAGGGACATAACACTATTCCTAACCTTTCCCAGGCCTCTTCCCTCTTCTCCGTCTTCCTTTTTGTTCTGCAAACAAAAAAAATAGCTGCCAGTTTTCAAGGGAGATGGCCCCTGTACCTTCTGCAGAAAGCACTCAACATAAAAACTCTTTGGCCACAGAAGAGAGGAGTGCAGGAGCCACTGGCTGTGCTCCTGCACCATGGAGTGCTGCGGCTACCCAGGCTTGCCCCTGTGCTATCTTAACTCCAGTTACTCAGAACTTGTACTGGGTTATCTCTGATTAGCACAGCATGCTCAGCACAGTCCAGAGAGTATAAATGTTGACTCTGCCATTTTGAAGTGAGCCTCCAACTAGCAGAGCTTCTCACTGGCTTACCCAGATAAGAAAACTGCCGTTATCCCCAGCATCCTGAGCTGCTCCTCTTGGTTTGTTTCACCTGACCCTCTGGCAGAGCAGCCTCTAAGTTCTGTGGAGCTGCTGTCCAGCCTTGGAGCTGGGTGGGGTTTTCCAGCATTCCTGGGCAGCTCCAGTTTTTGGCAGGAAAGCTATGGGGTGGCAGTGCTGCCAGCACTGGTGCTTCCCACCGAGGTCAGATGCTGGATGCAAGACAGCAGCCTCCACACTCAGGAGCAGCTTCCCACTCTGCAGTGGTCAGCGTATCATTTTAGGACACCAGATGCTCATTTTTTAAGAATTATTATCTGATGACTACTCTCATCTGCTGTTGTTCTGGTTGTTTTTTTTCTCCTTCTGTTTTGGCTACATAATTACTCTATTGACACAGATTTAAAACCAAGCTCAATTGTCCTCAGTTACTCAGGCAATGAAACAATGACATTAATTCACAAGGAAAAAAAATAAAAAAGAGGATCCAGTTCACCTCCTGCAAGCAACTCCAGCACCAGCAACAATGTCCGAGCTCAAAATTAGAGGGTCATTAACAAAGCCCTTCATCAAACATGAACTTGACACTCATGGACTTGGGACATCTTGCATCCTTCAAGCAGCAGCAATGCATATCCAGGAGGGCAGCTCACCCGCAGCAGGGACCATGCTGCCACTAGTCAAAGGCACTGCTGCTGCCCTGTACCCCAGCTCCCCGGCTGCCAGACCCCAGTAGAGCCCTCTGTGATGATTTGTACTGAAACCACTGAAGATTCAGGCTTTACCTTGTTGCAGAGGACGTGCTGGTGCAGGTGGTAGCATTTGCTTTCCAACAACAGCAAAAACGTCAAAGGCCCTGGGAACATCCTGTGTAAAAACTGGGTAAACAGTTGTCAGTTTTGGACTTCTATTATGACAAACCTTAAAAGAAAATAACATCAGTGAGGGATGCTGCAATTTTATATGATGCAACAAAGAGCAGTTTGTTACTTTGTGAAACATAACATTGCCTTTTTGTCTGACAGAGTGTTTGTCACATCAATGAGGGGTCATTTTGTAGAGCATTTTATGGTGCTTGTAGAGCTTATGCTGCTTAGGACAGCCACCAGTCCTGCCCTGTTGTTGCCTTTCTTTTCCCTACCCTTTTATGGAGGAAGGTAAAGGTATAGTGAAGAAGAGATTTCTGCCCATTCTGTCAATTCCATGCCATGTCATTTTCAAAATCTCAATTTTCTTTATCTTACAGTTACAGTTTAATCTTCATAAATTTAGATATATATTGTTAATCTCTGTAATTAACTTTACATGTTTTCCACCCATGCAGTTGTGCATAGTTGGAAAAAAGCTTCAAGCCATACCTTGTGTGAAAATTACTCCTCACCTGCATTGTAACTTCTGAGGAGTTTAGGATTCCTCTTCCAATAGTTATTGACATCAAATGAGGGAGGGAAGGCACTGAGAATGAGAAAAATGTGTGTCTTCCAAGGAACATTCAGCATTTCAGATCAACACGAATCTCTAAGACAAGTTCTGCAGATACTGGCAACAAAGCAAAAGTGTGGAGGAATGCCACGATGAAGAACTAGTTCCTCTGGGCCTCCACAATGTATGCTTGTGTAAAGCAGCAATTTCATGTGATGGCAAGGCAGCCATAAAAAAACAGGGCACAGATAAACATAAGACAATATTTTTATGATAGAAGAAGAGTATGTAAAGTCTCTGTTGACTGAACTTAGGGCTCAAACTATCAGCATTTCTCCTTTCTGGAATATATCTACTGTCATGGGAAGAAACAGGGAAGGGGCTGGAAGCAGAGTTGAAACGATCGCCTAAGCCTGGCTCGAAGACTGCTGCGGTGAACAGAAAGATGAGGTGTCACTGCCTCAGCAGGTGCCTACTCAAGAACGGGATCTGAAAAGCCTCATTGCTTTGGGTCAGATCCACAATGTGTAAATCCAAACAGTAAATGCAGCTTGAACCACTTCATCCAAGCAATACCAAGGGCCCAGAATTTTATAAATTATAGAGGAAATAGAAATTATACAAACGAAAGGAGCATTAGCCTCAATCATTTCTTCATTTTAGTCTCACTTAAGGGAACTGCATACAGTCCAAAACCAAACAAGTCTTGCATTTATTTTCTATTCCAGGCTTAATATTATTTCTTAAAAAGCAGGACAAAGTAAATTTATTTTAATCACTGACGTCACATGCAATAGAAGGGTGTACTTTCATTAAGTCTTTCACAGCTATAACCCCATTTAAAAATTTTCATCAGGGAATAAAGCTTATAGCAGGATTTCTAGCTGGGAATCTCAGAGCTCCTGGTTGTACTGAGATAATGTGCTGGGGTAAAGGTACACGGTGCACATTCCTTGTGGTAGGCTCAGAACTGTAAAGGGCTGCCAGCCCATTTTGCAAATGCTCTGGCAAATCCATTCTTCTTTTCTGGATTTAGAACGATGTACTCCACTTGTGCTTTTTTTTTTGTTTTCTTTTCAATTGTTGTTCTGCATTGTATTAATGCCAAGTATGAACGTTGTCTGAAGGGTTAATCTAAATTCACTTGATCCATGTTTTTCTTAAAGTTGCCTTCCTTTCTCTCCATTTTGGACAACTAGCAGATATGAGTAAGCAAATACTTCTGCTTATGGAAAAGTTATGTTTATGGCCACTTATAACTTACAGTCTCCAATACAGTGAGCCAAGTATTCAAGACCTGGTAGTGCAATATAACCAATCTGGTGCGTGCTGTTCTGGGATGAACATTCCACTTTTTCCCTGTCTTTCCTGTCTCCTATAGTGAAGAAGTGATTAAGATGGACTGATAATGACTGAATACAGCTTCTGCATTTAAGAACTGAGTCCCATTGAATTCTTGTCTTTTCTCGTCTGAAATCTTTATTTAGAAACACAAGTACAGCATCAAACGAAAGAAGAATCTCCCAAGCCACTCCCAAAACTCAAGTCCTGACATTAAGCCTCCCAACTGGGTAACAGGAAGCACTACTTCAAATCCCCATACTGGGAGGAGAACTTATTAATAGCTTCATAAGATAGTTTCAAGATGAGAGAAAACCTTTAGTTATTTAAACCAGATGAAATTAAAAAAAATTGTTCAGCTGTAGCTTCATAGTTTATGCCAATTCTTCTTACCCACATGGAGTAAGGAGCAAATAAGTGGCAGTTGTTATTCATCATATGCCTTGGATAGTTTAGTACTTGTTTACTTGTAACTTCAGAGGTGATTGGGATGCACGTTGTCTCTGACAGGCATGCTGTTTGCTCTTTTTGTCAGCAGAGCTACTAGAAATACCTTTTAAATTTTACCATC
The DNA here is from genome assembly GCF_000695765.1 of Mesitornis unicolor. Taxonomy (NCBI): domain Eukaryota; kingdom Metazoa; phylum Chordata; class Aves; order Mesitornithiformes; family Mesitornithidae; genus Mesitornis; species Mesitornis unicolor. The sequence goes on from NW_010175238.1 coordinate 58,484, forward strand.
TGTGCAAACCTTACCACAGATGTAAAACAAAACTTATGCAGGAACACTTTCAGTACTTTATTAGGCTATTCTTGGTGTGAAATAGGGGCAAAAGAGAAGACCCCTTGGAGCTTAGAAGCATGAATAAAGACAACAGAGAAGGACTGATGTGTGGGTTCAGGGCCCAAGTCTGCAGTGGCACACTGTATTTCATTTCAGTAACTGCTGAAAGCAGGACAACATGGACTGAGTGAATATCTACAGGACAACTTAATTCACTTTTGAACTCTATGAAAAACCTTAACTTGACCTGCATCCATTTACTAGCTTAATTTTGGAATATTGGGCCAGATTCAGCTGAAATCTTTGTACATCACATCATGCTGCTGGGTTGTAATAAATAACAAGGATGCAAGTCCTGAGCAAAGGCATTTCTCATCTGTATATGCAAAAAAGCAGAGCTGGGGGTCAAGCCTATGGAAAAAAATACATCTGTCTTTTGCTTCCGAACTCCTGCTTCCTTCTGCTACTAATGGCTCCAACTTTCAGCTTCAGAGAGCACTGCTAATCTGTGAAATCTTTCTGTCAGGTTTTTCCCATTTTCTAGGTATTCCTGAAGTTGTCTTTCTGCATTTGTTCAGATTTGCTTCAGACAATGCCATGGGGGGAAGGGATGTTCAAAACAAAGGTCAAGAAAGAGGAGCCCATATTATGAGAAGTGCTGGCTTTCAAAGAACTACATGTTGTAAAATAAGTGGAAAGATCCTCAACAGAATGTGATCCCAGTATGAGTGTAAGAAACTGGATAATTTGACACTGATAACCTGTGACTTTGCAAGTTCTAAGTATAAGTCAGCCATTAAACAATGCCATAGAATGGTTAAATGTGAAAGATTGCTGTAATACAGCATTACAGAGTATAGCATTTAAAAAAAAGGTTTTCCAGACCAAAAAAGTAATAGCATGAAAAGTGGCATGTTGTAGACAGTTGGTCATAAAGCTCTCAGAAGTAGCTGCATAAAGGAAATAGGAATGCAAAGAGAGCCAAATAGGAAATATTCTTCCCTGTGGAGGAGACAATGTTAGCTAGCCACATACATTTAACACTGAACGCTTCAATCAGCACCAGAACAATATCCTCACTACCAAGTAACAAGTTAGATGGGCCTCTGGAAAGCATGGCAAATTTAGCATATTAGAAAATATGCTTAGGAACTTTGTAATGCAAACCTGCTGGCAGATCCTTAAAGATCAGCCGCTTTGTTAAAAAACAAACAAAACCAGACAAACAACAACAAAGTGTAGCCTGCAGCATTGGGCCTAATAACAAAGCATTGCATCTGTAAAGATAGATGGGTCTTTACAGAGGAGCCTTGGAAGTGTTTCTAAATCATGCAGCTAACTAACTTCCCTTAATTTTAGGGCAAATAGGCCTTTCCTTTTACTAGGTACCTTTATGGCATTTTGATTGTCTCCCCAGCCCATAACAATATTAATTCCTTCCAAACCAAAATTATCTCATTTCCATCAAGGCCCTTGGGTCTTTTCTAAAGGAAATGTCTATTTCTGTTTTCACTTGTCTACGGATATTTTTGTATTGGGTAGAGTATTTTTGGAGTCGAGGTTTTACTAGAGGCATTGGAAATGGAAAGGAATTATTCAGTCATTTAGGACTGCCTTAGTCATAGGCATGGTCTTGCAGTCCAGCCCATTATCAAGTGGCTTTGGTGCTTGCTGCATTTTCCCATGTTGCTGTCTCCTGGCACTCACAATAGGGAATTTCCCCCAAGATTTGCTATAGATGCTCTTTTTTCATCTTTTTCTTTCTGTCCTTTGACATTGACCCTTGCTCTCTTCTGCATGGTTTCATCTTTGAAAAATGTTATTTTATGTATTCAACTTCACTTCTGCTTTTCCTGATAGATATGTTAACAGTGTAACGTTCCCTCTGGGGACAGATCATTGTTTGGCAACTAATACCAAAGAGTAACCACTGGTGTTACAGTTTTTGTTTTCGCCTGAGTCTGTTACGCAGTGAGGATACATGTCTTAAAGGCAGTAGGGTTGGTATTGTATATGAGAAGTTTCTCTTTACATACACAGGTAAATTCAGAGGGAATCATTCTGAGATCTCAATGGTTTTACTCTTTATTTCTCTTTAAGGAAAGCAAAGTACTATCAAGTCCTTAAAATTTGGGTACTAAAGTGTTACGATTGCATAGTGGTCTGGAATTAGCAGTGTGGAAAGACACTCATCAAAAGACAGTTTGCAAGTTATTGCTGATTGGTGCATGTTTTCCAAAATGTGGGCTACAACTGGAGCTTGACCCTGGCTGAGTCATCAGGATAGCACTGAAACACTGGTACTACAAAGCAGTATAACGTACCAGTGAGCAGAATGCAGAACCTGTCTCCACAGTGGTGCTGTTTACAGACTGAAAAAGTTCTAAAGATTACTTACTGTGAACAGCACATGGGGCTTTCAGTCTGTCTTTTTTACCTCTAGGTTGCATATTTTGGCAAATCCCAAAGCCTTTATTGATAGATCTGAGAATGAAAGACCAAAATTAATACATTCAGAATTGAAATCACCGTCAGTGTAAGCTATAGGTCTAGTCAAGCAAACCGTTTGCTTTTTATTGTCTATTGGTTTAGAAAAAGGCTATAGCTTTATAAAGCGAAGTTTGATTTTATCATGGCAGGCTCTATTTCAGAGACTGAATAAATGATCTATGCTAATAGCTTAATTGATTAACTGACTTATAACTGAACGGTTTTAGTTTCATGTTTATCCTTTAATCCATTTCCATTAGATTTTCAAGTATGGTATGCGTTCAATTTGTTCTTCCTTTTGCACATATGTTTTAAAAACCCCTGCCACATTTTCCTTCCAAATGACATAATTACTTCAGGATGTCCTTACTTCTCTCTTGTTATTTTTGCTGGAAACAGTGAAATTATACTTAACAGTTCCTTGGCAGCCATATATATCATACTGACCCAATTTACAGCATCTGCCTTGCAACAGTGCGTACTGTCATTTGCCAAACGTTCTGTAACTGCAAAATAATAAGAAAATAATAGTGGAGTGTTCCTACCCTTTCATGCTCTCTATTCTGTATCCCACATGTCCCATGGAGCCTACATAATGAAAAGTTTGTTTGATAGGTTGTTGAGTCAGCATGGAGAAACAGAGTCAAACCCATGCTGCAAGTATTCATTGAGCAATGCTCATAGCTCCCCAGGCCAAGGTTCCTGCATCAGCTGTTAAGCACACAGTGCTGTATCTGTTATTAAAGAAAGCTGTTGAAGAGCAGTGATTAACTGGCAAAGTTTAACGGCAGAACAGAGTATCCTTCCGCAGACAGGAAAAATGAGAAAGTAATAGAAAACAAATGGATAAAATGGTGCCTAACATATTTCAGTTATATTTTGCTTTGAGATATGTAGATATATTTTCCTCTGATTTTTTGCACACTGCAATTAACACTGGAGGGTTTTTTGGACTTCTGAACCTGTATTTGTGAACAGCAAGTGTCCAAAGCAATTTGGTATACTCACATTACTATATAGATGACACACATGCAGCCTTTCTCTAAAGCTTTACTGTGCATTGTGGAACATCAAAATAGTAAATGGGTGAAGTATTCACTGAACTGTAAAATCACCCTTTTCTCTTCTTAGCTTCAGCTCTGGAAGAGCAATGTAAAATGAATTGGTACATTTCTTTTTGACACCTGTAGATAGAATATTTCATTTTCTTCCTCCTCTGTTCCTCTTACACGTTTCCAGAGAAAGACTGACAAGATTTTATTCTGAGATCTGCAGAACAGAATTGAAGAATTAAACCCTATTAGTTTCTGCAAGGTGACACCTTCTTCTCAGCTGTTAGATTTGGGTTTTGCTTCATTTTCCTAGCATAGCTTCCTCCTCAATCAATTTCTGTGCTTTTCCCAGTACAAAACACATTAGCCAGGTTCTCAAGATTTTCTTCATTTCCCTAGACATTCTGCAGCAGAGCTTGTTTTGGTGAGGTGTGTTAAAAATAATGTTCTATATGGCCTCAAACAGGAATGATCTAGTTAAAGGCTCAAATTAATTCCTTGGAGGATATCACTTGTCCTTATTTTGAGTCATACTCTCATTGCATAATTTATGAGAACCAGCTCTCTGGAAGATGTAGTGAGATGTAAAAACTGTGATAGAGAGGAAAAATTAAATAGCAGGAAAAAGTCTTTTCAAATGGGTAAGCTGTGAGGTAGGAAAACCTAATGATACCTTAACTTTCTTATTCAGCATATATCTATTTTTAGAAAGAGGGGAGTAATAAGAGGCGAAGCTAAGCATGAAGGAAGTCCTGTAATGAGTCTGCTATCAGGGAAAGACTTCAGTTCCATTGCCAATCCCTTGCACATGTCCCACTAACAGCCAAATCATTGAAGAAGGTTCAGAAAACATCCTTGAAGCTGAAGGTGGCCCAAGGCTGCCCATCTCACCATGATGGTGAGTGCCATTGCCTGTGGACTGTGGAAGCATGGTTAGCCAGCCTTGCTTTTTGCTCTCCCGGGTCTTGCATTCCTTCTTGAAGTGGTGTCGCTGTGAAACAAGAGAGATAAAGGAGCTTTACCTGACTCTGGCTTTGGAGGCCAGAATACACAAAAAGCAACATAACATTTTAGGTCATGGACCTGAGCCTAAATAAATGTACTTTTCCTTTTCTGCATGAGTTGGAAATGCAGCTGACTAGCCTGCCACAGAAGCCAAGATAGGGTGGGAGAAGTTGGCATCTTCTAGGTCTCCCACCCACACTGCATCTCATCTCTGCCCTAAAATTGTCCTCTCAGGATAGTCTGGCAGCTCACACGATCTGGAACTGTGAAGTGAAGGAGGACATATATAATTCATTTTTTTATCAGCGTATTTTTTCCATGTTCTTCAGATTTTGTTTCCATGCACAGCTGTGTCTTAGAAGTTCCAGCACTGCACCAGATGGAATGATTTCATGGCTGTTGCTTTGTGTCTCCTCAGCGTTCGGAGGAATATAAGTAGATCAGTCAAGAATAGGTGAAAGGAGGTAAATAATAGGAGTTTCCCACACACAGATACTTGGTCATGTCCATCCAAAGATGCACCCTCTGATAACTACTGAGGAAGTGGATTTGTCATTATATGACAATCCAAATAGGAAAACTGATTTCTGCAGTGCTAAGATCCTGAAGTATTTTGAAACCAGTTTTATTCCATTAAAGCAATTAAGCATTTGAAGCTATAACAGATGACTAAAACCACCCTTTAAAATCATGGCTTTAAAATCACTGCTTACTAAGTGGAATGTCATATAACTGCTTGGTGAGGATGGATAAAGTATGCAGAACTTGTTACATGCATTCTGAAAAATAAAGACAGTTTAAAAAACCCACTTTCAATTAAGTAGAAAAATACTGGTTTAGTACTTAATTTAAAAAACTTTCTAATTAGTTAACCATGGAAATGCTCCACTCTGAGACTACAGAAATAATATAACACTTCTGAAAATGAGCAAAACACACAAATTGCCATAAATATATCCTACAGCGTACAGTGAACATTAAAAAAAACCTAGTGAAAACTGCTAGAAACATTGAGCAATGTTCTGCTATACTTTTGCTGTGGAAGTAATAAAAGTAATAAGCACTCATAACTATTAGTTTGCCTTTAAAGCTGAAGACTCTACTCTCTCATATCTGTGTGGTTTGAGAGGCTGTAAGAAACCTTCCACTAATATATATCCTTTCATTCTGCGGTGCACTGCAGTTGTGTTTAGAGTCAGAATCAGTCATCAAGCATTTAGACGCTCTACAAACGAAGGGTACATTTTTGCATATATTTCTGTGAATACCTCACTGGGCTGTGAGGGTTTGTTTACAGAGTTGCTCAGCAGCTTCACTTACCATTGGCTTCAGTTGTTGGCTCTTTGGGTCCTTAGTTTACAAAGGGAGGAGTGATGGAATAAAGAGTATGTACACTTTTTCAAGAGCTATTCAGCTAGAAATTTGTAATATTTAGATTCATTCAGAACAGGTGTTTCAGTTCATTGCTAAACATTTTACTTAAAAAGACTACTATATTTACTTAGGAAAAGCAAATGAAATTATAAGTCTTTCAGGATTTTCAAAATAGCTGAACCAGTTCCATGTCCAGCACCCACTGAAATTTATTGGGATTTGACTGCCTACTTCCCCTGAACTTTACTGAACATACCAGCTTTGTCTGCAGCTGTGGAAAAACAAGTCATTACCATTAGCCATGCTATCATCTTGACACACAACTAAAATAAAAAAGTCAGGCTGAATGCCACAGAATTGCTCAGAAAAGCAGGGAGCTCTGCATGCAGGGACCTTACATGGTTGGGAGTAAGGTAAGGAAAAAAAAAGCCAGGTCCTAAGGAAGGTGAGAGTATTTTAGTATCATCTGATCCATTTTGCACCATGAACGAATGAAATACAGAAAATTCTGAACAGTTTAGTTGGAGGAATTAGCCTGTAATAGGACTTATTTGGTAAAGATAATTTATATGAACTTTTGCAACATTACAATTAATTATCAAATGCACTGACACTTTATGACCAAAATCTTATATACATGAAGAGTTCCTTTATTGACAACAGGAGAATTATTATTCAGTTAACACACTTCAAGAAAGAACTGGCATTAAAGAAATCATCTTCATCCTCTCTACCTCCTGACAGGTCTTGTACTGATGAGAAAGGAGCAGTATCTGGGCTACTCTATTCCTGGATGCCTAAATGCCTCAGGATCTCTTTCGATAAGGACAGTTTGGGTATACCATGATTTTTTTCCAAAAGGAACTTAGGCTGCAGGACAATTACAAGGAGCTCAGAGGTCACTACTGCAGGTCTGATAATTCTCTGGGCATTTTTCAGATAATTTTTAGGACAGTTTTTAGACTGTGGAGGACTGCCTTGGGCATGTTCTTGTGGGAACTCATAGCCTGTTTATTGGTGCAAATTTAACTCATGAAACAAGATAACTCTGTTTATTGTGAGAAGGGATTATGGTGAGAACTCTTGTGCTGCTGCTTTTTAAATTATTTTGTTTCTCTCTATTCCAGGAATAGGAAGAGGATATACATCCAAACTTTTCTCAAAATTGCTTCCTGAGCCCATGATTCTTCTAATACAGAAGCAGGAGAGCGCTCTATTGCCCACCCAGCACAGTAACTCTAAGACATCCACACAGAGAAACAGATAAAAAAACGAGAAACTTTTGTCCCAGGTTAGTGTAAACCAGCCCCTAATGCTCTGTGTTAATAGGTAGCACTTACCTTTATAACACAGTTTAACTCTGCAAAAACTGTCATACTAAAAGTCATAAATAATTATTTAATACCACAGAGTTTTTCCACGTAATTCTGCAACTGACCCTGTGAAAACAGGTTATGTTTAGAAAAAAAAATACAGTCACTGCCTTTTGAAGGGAAAATCACATATCAAAACCAGCAATATTTCTAGTCAAAACACTAGCCACTTTCTTCTAGTTTCACTGAAGAAATTAGAAAAATTGGGTACATGCATAAAATGACAACTTTTGCTATCCCAGCCCGACACAAATATGCTTGGCCCTTTCAGCATCACTCTTACATCTCCATTTTCACTAGGACAGCATTAACCCATTGCCTAACATTAGCCCCCATCAACCCCTTTGCTCCAGCTGAGACAGCCTGTAGATATCTGAGAGCAGTGTGAATCGCAGAAACTCTTTCCTGCCTGAAATCCCCAGTGCTAGCTGCCTAACATACAACATTGATTCATAAGCACTTCTAGGCTACATGCTAGCACTACGTCTAGCCTTGACCTTAAGATCTCTGGTCAGCCAGAAATGACCGAAAAGAAAAGCCAAAGAGCTATGGCTAAGCCTGCATTAGGAACATCATTTTACCCCAAGTCTAACCCCATAGCGTGAGCCCTTGCTGACACTGTGTGTTGACCCACATGCATTACCACTTTAAAATTCATTAGCTACAACACACTGTTAGCAATTCAAAACTTAATTCCTAGTTCCCCTGTCAAGTGAAATCCTGACCTGTAGTTGTTATCCTGTATTTGTCCATAAACCTGTTACTCTGTCTGTCATGAGACCCAGTTTCAGCACTGGATCAAATACACCTCCAGTGGCTCTCCGAGTCTTTCACAGTACTAGTTAGGTTGTTGCTGTCCTGAGTCTTTAATCATCACATTAAACATAAGCTAACTGGATTCACTTAAGAGGTCCTTGCCTGATTTATCTATGTGGAAAGCTTTTCTCTTGTGTGGAATTACACTGCAGCACTTGACATGTCTGAACACTGATTTCAACCCAGCAATAAACTGATTTTCCTCTAATCTGAAATTCTTGGCAAATAATAGAACCTAATTAGGGTGTTTCTGTTGGCACTGGTTCTTTTTCTACAAGGGTGAAACATACTTCAATTGTATGTAGCTCAAGCTCCTTCAGACACTGTCGGCTAAAACACAAATTTGAACCTAACAGCGCATCCTCTCTGGGCAGTGGAGCCAATGATAAGTCCAACATTTTGACACTGTTAAAACTAGGCAAGCACCTTCATATGGAGCTGCTTATTGGCCCTTGTCTGCATTAAACTTACCCCTACATTAATCTTAGCCCTAACTTTAATCACAAGCCGGCAACTGCTACCACTATGGACAGAATAAACTCACTGGGTCCTAAATGAAAGCTATAATCCCCTTCTGAAAAAAAACAAACCAAACAACAAGCAAACAAACAAACACAAACAAACAAAAAAACCACCAAAAAACCCAACAACAAAAAAAGAAAATCTAGCTTTGTGGCCTCTGTCAGTTCCAGCACTGACCCTGATTTGTTCACTATCCCTAACTTGAACTTTTTTTTCACTAGTCCTCTACAGGTCATAAACTAGAACCAGCACTACAGTTGTCTGTTTCTAAATCTATACAATAGCCTTAGTTTAAAATCTCTTGTCATCTGAATTGGATACCTCAGCAAAAACCTCACATTCATTGAACAAAGTTTGTTAAGCATGTCTGCTCTTGGCGCCTCAATAAAGGAGGTGAATAAACTGACTCAGATCAAAATAATTATTTGTTCTGAAGAATCTGCCCTTCAGACTCAAAATCATACACAACCTAAGCAAAGGGAGCAAAAGAAACTTTGCATTTATTTACCAGTTCCTCTTACTCTAGCAAGTTTCTGCCTCTGACTGAAGGACATGGGCTGTCCAGCTTGAATAAAGCTCTGCCTGTGCATCTCAGCCCGCTGAGACTTCACCATCACTCAGCTGACAACACGCTCAGTGCTCCTACTGGCTAAGCCAGCACTGGAGTGTTCAGATTTGCCTTTGAGCCTTAGGCAGTGCAGCCTTACAAAGAACAAGTGGTACCAGCTGGCGAGGGTCAAATAAGTAACTACTTGGTGATTTTGCTTGCTGTGGTGATTTTTTGACTTCAGGTGATTTCTCACTGGAATTTTTTCTCCTGCTCCAGACAATTTGGCTAGTGCTTAATAGACCAGCTGTGAGACATGTGGCTGTATTTTTTTAATATAAATACAACTTAATTCTTTATACAAACTAAAAATCCAAGTTAAGAAGATCAATTGAATCATTAAACAGGAGAAGCACAAAATGTAATTATTACTGCTGAAAGTATATATCCTAGTACATGCTGTGCCATTTTGCATGTTTAACAGGAAGCTTTTACGGGTAAGAGCTTCCAGGCAGCTGCATTCACTAAAGGAGAATCAACTTCAGGCAAGTATACAAGCACTTTGAAGTGCAAGATCACTTGAGTTCTGGAAAGAAAAAATAATTTAAATAGTAACAGTCAAGCCAAGTCAATTTGAAACATGGCAACTGAGGGAGGAAAAGCTGTATACATTGGACTACTGTATTTACCAGGGAGAAATAATGTGAGGCTTTGGCAGAAACTATGACAGCATTTAGGTGTCCTTAACTACTGCCCAACTCCCCATAATCCTAAGGATCCATTTGGGCATCTTGAGGAACAGGTTAATTTTGCTCTTTTTCTGTTACTCTAGTAACATTTTGGGTTAGTGACTAACTCCTGCACAGTTGCATTGCCATGGGAAACCCCAGAACTGATAGCATTACAGGTTTCAGCAATGCCAGAACAGAGGTGTCTAGACAAGGGATGTATCAGTACCCTATTTAGTCCATACATCAACCTATGACCTTTTCATAGGTGAGACGTTTGTCTCTGCGTCAGATGCTCAGCTGTTTGGTTGGGGTTTTTTGAGGTGTATCATGGTTTCACTTGTAGCAAGGTAAAAGTTGGGCATTTTTGCCTTGTCTCCTTTGCTGTAGTTCCTTTTCTTTCATTTGTAAATACTCCAGCCATTGACTCAAAAAATAATAATCATTGTACAGAGATAGTGCTGCACATACCAGGTTCAGACTGTTCTAATAAAACACGGTGATATGGTTTGTTATAATAGCAATGATTCTATGATTCAATGTGAAGTTTACTTTGACCTAGTATCATTATTGAAAAATGCATACAGACAAGTTTCAGTACTATACATGACCATCCAACAGAAAGGTGATAGGGACCGCAAACCTGAAAGTCAAGTAAGACTTGGTGGAGCTTTAGGTCATTATGGATAGCCAGTCTGTTTAACGGGGAGTGTCCTTTTTGGTACCTCTTTCATCTTGGGAGTTGAAATGTTCACTATATCCACCTAACATCAGCAGAACTTCAGGGTGTAATTAGATAAAGAATTTTGTCCACATGAAAATGGAGTAGACATCCAAACTATGGTGTGTGTCACAACCGTTTGAAGTCTCTCAGCTGTTTCCCAGATATTGCTGAGATCAGTAGCCAAACCCAAATGCTCACATAGATACCAGATGCCGAGTGCTTGATGTCTCTGGACTTAATGCAGTCCAACAATAATCACTCATACAGGGCTGCTTTTCAGTTTGGGATTTCTACTCAAGAAGGTCACATTTTAGCTTGGATTAGGCAATACAGATGTGAGCTGCTTACATTTGTCAAACTGCTATAATAAAGCTCACTTACCTCAGATTCTCCTTTCTATTGAAAACAAAAGGTATAGGATAAGACAATACCTACAGGGTGCCTATTAAGCCAAACCTCAAGCAATGGTTTCTCTCATGCAATAGTCAGTTCACAATAACTGTTTTGAAAGACCCCTTAGAGAAAGGAGGGATCCTCTCTCCATTGCATTGGAGCAATGTACCACGAATGTCACATTCCAATTTTAAGAGGCAACAGATATGCTGCATCGTATTACATGCCCAAGAACACATTAATAACATTGATCCTTTTCAAAATTCAGTCACTTTCGACTTACTCCAACATGTTATTAATCACCATTCTTTTAGTGAAGACCTCAAAAGATATTATGCATAGAATGATTTATATTTTTTTAAGAGAGATTATACAAAAGAACTTTAAAACTAAATAAAGAACAATGAAAATTATGTATGTGAGGGAAGAGGTAGCATGGAAGATGGTAGAATAAATGATTTACAAAACATTAGAACACATTGTTTGAAATTTCTTTCATTTTTTTACTGCTGAGAAAGGAAACCTGGATAAAGAGTTCTGTGAGAAAGAGCAGACATGATGGGCCCAGATTAGGAGGAAGATGGGGAAGGAGTTACGAAAGAGCAACCAGGAAGGGAGGAAATCATTCCCCTTGAAGAAAAAAGAGAGTTACAACTACAGGAGTTTATTACTCCTGTAATAAAAGACATGAAGGAGAGAAAATAGTGAAAGGTAGAAATTAGCAGTCCTGACATATTCTGAAAATAAGACATGACAAACTGGCAGAAAGCTGTCAAAAGTAACAGGAAAAAAAAAAGCTTTGAATACAACTCTGCTGTTAAAAACAGCTACTGGTCCCAGAGTTTCTGACTCCTGCTGGCACCAAGGAGTGGGGTGAAAAGGCATCTGACTGCCACTTGGTCTGGGAGCCAGCAGCAGCACTGCAGAACTTCTACTCTTTTTTTTAATTTTTTTTTATTTTTGTACAGATTAAAAACTTTTCTCTTTCTTTTCTAGGAAGTCGCCTGGCGTGAGCAACCCACTCTTTTTGCTCATTAAGAGCTTCCTCTTACACTGCTTATGTTTTGGCTTTCTACTATCAAAAATGCCTTTGCTAATTGTGTCAACCTCTAAAGCACAAATTATTCCATGTAACTACACTGGATTTTAGTTAGGAATTTTGTATGTAACAAACATTTTAAATTATTAATGTGTAGCTTAAATCACCGTCTTATAGCTCCATTTTTCCTTTGTAATATCAAAGACTAGATTCTTGGCTGATTTCTGAGAGTGGTTTTGTTTGTTTATGAGATAAATTTGTAAGTGATAAGCCTGTATCTTCAACTATCTTTAAGAGGAGTAGAAGACGTCCTAAATCAATTAACTACCAATGAACGTTTTCCTTCTTTCTGAGGATTTCTAATAAATCCAACCTCCAAAATTCTGCTAAAATCTTTATGCCATTTTCATGCTTTCCAGCACTGTAAACTACACCTTTGAGGTCCAATGAGTAGCCAGAGTAATAAGATTCTTTTTCAAACACATCTTGCCCTGAAGCTTCAGGTTTTTCCTATTACTCATTTGCAACAACAAAGCAGCTCAGGAGCTCTGTGGTAAACTGAAATAAAGGGGGACAGAGGCTGAGATATTTGAATTGAAAACCTGCTCTCGAAAATGAAGGATCAGTTGTAACCAAGTTAAATATATATCAGTTCATTAGTTCAGTATGTTGCCTGATAATTTAACAATCACAAATGAGGAGAGGCGTCTTTATCTGAGACGCTTGGGTTTTCTTTCAAAAAATATCCTTCCATGACAGCACAAAGTCCAGGGAAACCGCAGTCTCTACTGGTTCTTATAGCAGTTCCTCTGGCTATGCCTGCTCCAGTAAATGAACTTTGCCTGAGCATGTGTTTGGACCCTGAGCCAAGTGGGCTAGGATGGCATACATCAATGCTGGCTAACAAAGAAGAGGTTCCAGGAGGTCTGCCTATGGGGAACGACCACCACTATCGGTTAACTGCCGAAACACCAAAATGTGCCAGGAGTTTTTGGCTACAGCATTGTTCAGAAAAGGATTAATTCTGCCAGGTACAGTTCTGTTTACTAGCATGGACACTGACAGCCCGGTACTTGGAAATGTACCCAGGCATGCTTGGGTTTACTCATATAGACACAATCTGTAGGTATAACAGCGTTTCAAGGGGGCCCACGCATTAGAGATGTGTTTTATGACCCATATTTATTGTAGATCTTCTTTTAGTAGTGCCCTGAAATCTCCATGGGAGTAATTAAGAATATAACAGCACTCTTCTGTCTTTGTGTAACATGGAAAAGAGGGAACAAATGTGGGATGTTCGGGCTTTTTAATAAATCACTAGTTTGCATAAAGCACGTTCTAGCTAGGCCACAGAATGGGCATGTTAGAGATTTGGAAATAAAAACCCATGATTGATAGTGGACATTAAACATTCAATCATTCAAGTGATAAGATTGTTCCTGCTAACCTTAAAGCATTTTTTAAATTTATCATCTTATATGTACAAAAGATTGCTTTTCTGGATCTAGGCAATATTGCTAAGCCACGTAGGCCACACATGCACTCACAGACCCACAGCCAAGACTCCATAAATTTTGGGAAAGCACAAGTTCAGATCCATTCCAATTGCCAGAAAAACACACCAAAAAAAGACCAGCAAATATAAAACAGAACAAAAATCTAAATAAAATACTTCAGAAGGTTCCCTTATCCCATTGTATTCCAGCAAATTACGCATGCTTTCCTGTGTGCTTTGGCACTAGAAAAAAATACAAAGTTGCTTCTTAATTCTGGAAACACAAGGAATATATACGTCCTTTACAAGTTACTTCAGCTCTGCTGTGAAGCTTTTTAAGCAACTCCTATCATTCTGACATCCTGTCACTTCAAAGCAAGAATGTAACATCACAGGAAAACCGGCTGTTTGGATTGGGCTTTACAAGGTATAACACAGCAAAGTGCTGTGCAGCATCTTTCAGAGTCCACCTTGATTTTTGTTCAAAAGTATAAATGCTTCAGAGAAATGCTTTGGCCAATATCTCCTCTGTGCAATTCTGAGTAACTTCAAAAAGATGAATGATGAATTCTGGTATGAATAAAGACACGTGCATATTTATGGTTTGTGCCTGGGTGTGGGACCTATGGGAAACGGCTGAGGAAGAAACAGTATTTTCTTAGTGGATCATCACACATAAGCCCATTAGCAACAAAAAAGAATTTATTTTCAACCTGCAGCCTGGTCGATTTTAATGTTCTGCTAAATGCAATCATCAGAACGATTGACTACTTTCTGAAAAACAGCACCTGCAATTGGTCTGGCTACCATTCAAACATATATAATTGTTTCGGAATGAGCAAAGAGCACGATGAGGCCATGTGAGGCCAGCAAGAGGAGAGGAGGGAAAGTTTGGATTAGAGGCTTCCTGTGTGGAAAACATCTGCACTGCAGCCAGAGATACTGCACTTTCACAGTGGTGTGGCTTAAAGACTTACAGAATCACACCACCGATGCAGCACCCACTGGTCACCCAACCTACCCACATACGCTGCTTTTGGTTGTCCAGGGATGCAAAAGCATGTTCAGAAACATGCCCCCTTTTCTAGAGAGTTACTCTGTTTAGTGGAGGCTACTCAAAGCAAAATTTTGAAACAACTGTATTTTGTCATCAGTCTGAATGTCAGGTTTCCCCTGAAAACAAAACTCTTGAAAACAGCTCGCTTTTTCAGAATGGTTGGATACTTGAGCTATGAAGGTCTGTGCTTCACAAAATGTAATTATAAAGTGAAAAGGAGTTCTTTTGGCTAAAAATTGTACCCTGTCAGTTCTAGTGACCTTCTGGGGAGAATCATAATAATAAAGTTAACATTTTTAAGAACTTGTTGCATATATGCCCTTCACCCAAAGCAACTGAGCAAACTAAAAACAACCAACAGCAATAGAGGCCATAAGAACAGAAGAGACAAGTACAAATCCAACAATTTTCCAAATTAAGTAAAGGTTAACTCATTTTAAAAGACGATAGTCCTTATGTTTTCTGTTTCATAGATAACAGATTTCTTTAGTGGTATAAACATTATTTAGTGAGTATGCTTGGAAGGAACATCTTGAAAACCAAATACCTCATCCTGCTGACGTCCTGCAGGAGTCTGTCTTCCTAAAGGTCATTTTAGTGTTTATCTCTCTATAAAAGCACTTCTTACTCATGCACTCTCCCCCTTTCACCACAGCACCTCCTCCCCCTTCCACTCCATACACAGGCTACCGAAGTAAGAAGAACAGAAGGCAATTTGTTCGAAGTTATGCAGCACACAATTTCCAGAAGACTATCCTCCAATTACATAACTGAGTGTCACCAGGATGGGCTAGACACTCCTATGGTTTAGGAATTACACTAGGAAAAACATGACTCAGAAAGGCTTATGGTAATAAAATCAACAAGAACAGAGACATAGAAGGAAACACAGAGTGTCAGAAGAAATGCTTTCTGTGACTGGATATGATAGTTTACCACTGTGATATTACCACCCTGCATAAGGTGCTGGTGGTTATACTACCAAAGGGATCCATAAGAGAATTAGAACAATGTTTCCAGAACTGGAAAACCTACCTTAGGGGATACTGATAGAGATCTAGTGAGTTAACATATCAGAAGATATGATTAGTAGGAGATTGATTATGGTCTGTAAGAAAGAAAGTAACAAAGCATTCTTAATTTATCAGATAAATGCAAAATGAGATCTAGTAAGTGACTATTTAAGGATAAAAGTGAGATGTTATGAGATATGTTCAGATATCAGGCTCGATATCTCTTAACGCCAATAAAGCTCTAGCACAAATCATGGGCTTGCTACTCAGTTCACTCAGAGCAGATTGCGAGCCAAAATTATCCCATTATTCTTCTGGCCTTACTCTATGCATAGACAGTGAACCCCACATAAACAGCAAGGTACAGTCTGTCCAACAGAGGGACCGTGTGAACCAGAAGGAACACCACACACATATGAAAGGACAGGGTCACACCATAAAGAACAGTATTAGGAGGGAACAGGACAGGCATTGGCTATTCCTGCTCTTCTACCTTCCTGGAGCATTAAAAGACTTGGTAAATAACAGATAGCTATTGCCAGGAGGGGTAACCAGATGGTGAGAGGAAGCTAAAGAAAGGATGTAAACATGACATTTCCTCCCAAGCCACAGGGTCACAGTGGAAGGATGGCTGGTTTCTCCCGTGCAAGTAAGGTACCAGAGGGCCTCTCCATTCTTTTTTCCCATTGCACTCAAATGAGGCAGAAGCCCATTCTGAGCAAGCTTGTTCTGGCCTCATGTGACCCTAGCAGAAGATGATAAGGAGCTCAGCCAGATGTAGCTTGCCAGCGGGTGCCGTCACTGAGAAATTCTGTGTCAGACTCAGGATCTTGACTGCCTGCCAGTGATCCGGCATGCCTGAACATCGCTTCAGACACGTATATTGCTGAGACTTCAGTGCATTAGGAAACAAGTTTGATGCAGAGAGCAATGGTATAGTTCTCCATATCCAGTTTAATTTGCATAGAACAAATACTGTTTTAAGAACACTGCTGAATTCTTTCTAGCTGAGACAAACTATTTACATAAGTTGTATTGTTCTGCCATAATGCAGCTACTCAAACCTATTATATCCTATATTATTTTGTTATGTATGACATTTACATACTGTGCAATTTCTGGTTAGTAACATGAAAATGAAATCTAGGATTAATTTCTACAATAAATCTTTATTTCTATGTGACATTTTGGGATCATCATCCCACAAAGCTGATACACGTGCTTTCAGGCTGGAAGCAATTTTGTTTATATGGCATGAATTGTTCTGAATCATAAAATCCTATGAGGAAACCTCAATTTCTGCTACAATTTTCTGTTTCCACTTTAAAAAATAGGTCATTTCCAATACATAAACATCCACTCTCACATTGGTGTTGCTTTGTAGGATGAAATAATACTTTGTGTGTTTGATAAGAAAAACAGTTCCATTTCAAATAAAGGACAGAGCATCATGTGCCCCAGACAGTGAATTACTGGAGACCAAATTGAAATACCCACTTGAATTATCTTTGCATTTGAATTCAAAGTTTTCTTCTTAGGAAGACACAGTAACAGAAAATGGAAACACAACATTACATCCGATTTTTACCTTATTAAGAATCAATACAAATTAGTTTGTGTCTGGGATCTTAAGATCTTTCTTTATGTGCTTGAGCACATTAATTATACAAATCTAGGGACTTCAGATTGCTCTCCTTGTGCATAAATTATAACCCTTGTCTAGAAACAAAACAGAACAAAACAACAAACCTGGAGCAGACACAACAGCACTAGAGAACTGCCTACTGATTTGGTAAAACGTTATTCTCTACAGCTCCTCCATATACAGCAAGTGTGACTACAATTAGATTGCCTCTTCTGGCTGTGTCACAAATTGCAAACATAAAGAAGCAGAAAATTCTTTGTTACCTGTGCTCTGCAACATGTCATATGTAGTACACAGATTTCATTTGTTCTGGCTCCTCTTGATCACATCTGTCCGTCTTTTCTGGGGAGAAAAGCATGATCCTAGAGAAAATTTGCTATTACTTCAACAGATTGGTAAAACTGGAGTGGAATACCATGTACGATAAATAATTGTTTCTTATAGTGTCTGTGTTTAATCATTATGAGATGAGTGTTGAAACTTCTGGACACTAAAAAAAGGACGTTATTTCCTTAATCACAAAGAGGAAGACCAAAGAAATAAGGCTGGATATGTTTTTATAAAAGCACATTCTTTAATTTACTTTAACCATAGAGAGATGCAAATTCTTTGTTTCTTTCTCTAGAAGGAGAGGATAGCCAGCTTCTTTTTTGAAGCTTCTTTATTTACTGGCATTGCTTTAACCTCATGACAGATGTTTCCATGTCTGTTTGTCGCGGTTTAGGTCCAGTGCATAACTGAGCACCACGATGCCCCAAAAAAGGGCCAGTCAAAATAAGGACTGGGAGGGCTTCTCACCACTTAAACAGGTCACAGGCAAAAGACAGACTCATCATAAGGAATAAAACCAAAACAATTTTACTTTGTTACCAACATCAGAGTAGAACAATGGGAGATACAACCACATCTTAAAGTCAAAACACCTTCCACCCACCCCTCCCTTCATCCATCTGTAAAGCAGACCTGTTTATTACAGTTGCAGCCGGGGAGGAGGGAGAATGGGACTGAAAAAAATACGGATTCAGAGCTAAAACAAAATATTGTGCAATCTGGTCTCAGTTCTTAATGAAGCAAAGTTTTTAAAAACCGATAATTGTGATGATAAAATTATTGTAGAGATTATTTCTTAGGATTTATCCTACCAAATCAGTCATTAAAATGTAGTGTTATCTGGCTGAACCTTTGCTACCTGAAAAAAAAATGCTATTTGTTAAATAAGGTGTAGAGAATAATGAATAGCTGGGTAAATGAAAAAGGTTTTGTAGTAGAAATGTTCTAACCATACAGGCAAAGAGTGTATAAGTCATTAGCATGAGGCTATAGGGTTAGCAATTAGTCTATGTATGACTACATCACTTAAAGTTGTCCTTAAATAAAAGCTGAGAATGAATACAGGGACAAAAACCACACAGCCAATGCTTTCCACCCAGCTTGGGAAAGTGACCTCAGCCTTCTTACAGTAAATGCTTTAATGAAGCAAAGCAATAGGCTCTCCTTGTACTAAGAAAAGAAGACATAATGACTAAGAAAAAGCAAATGCAACAAGTCAGCAAGATGTTAAATAACTTTTCCAATGAGGAAAGATTATGACAAAGAACAAGTTAAGCTGAGTAAAGATATCTGTTGCATTTTCACTCTTGGCGGTGGCCAGTTCAAGCTAAAAGCATCCTTGACTCGACAGTAACTCTCACTGGCAGCAAGCGTCGAAGTGCACAGAAGTCATACAGCCCAGACAATGTCAAGCTGCGTGTCCCACCTGAAGCCCAGCACAAGGCATGAGGCTCACAGCTTCTTTGGACTTCAGCTAGCACATCTGACACTACTGCACAAGAACTGTCCCAGCTTAATGCATGCAGTGCTGTGCCCAGACTCAGTCTTTGGGCTGCCTGAGGACAAAGCTGTACTTTGTCCTCCTGGACTTTGTTTGCTTGTCTGGACCCACGACACGGGTCACTGCATTCTCACTGAAGTTGCATCCTAAGTCTCTGAAGACTTCTGAAAAACCCTTTCAATGCAAACACACTGGACGTTTAAGGACCCAGATAGGTCTGTGTCGTATGATGATTATTATGCTCAGAGCACTTAGAAATCTTCGGTATTCATTTGGATTGAGGTGGAAGCTGTTAAGCCTTGTTACCACAGGAAGGCACGGGTGGCAGGACAACATTGTTTTTCCTACAGAACTGTGCTCCTCTGCGTGGCATTGCCTCACTTTCTGATTTTAGAAAAGACAGAGCAGGCCTAACATAGAAATATTTTTTTTTCAAATACAAAAGAGAAAGAAGTAAGTGTATACATTACAGTGAGCGTCTCCATGACATCGTAATATGGTGCTGCCTGGGTAGCACAGTCCCAGACTGAAAGCAGGACATTTACATTAACTGCGTGTTTCACTTTTTTTCAGAAAACAAGGGCTGTTGGAGTACACAGCCTCTGCAGGCTGTTGCAGAGAATAATATCATTTAGTCCAAAACAAGGTCCTATTCGCAGTACAAAGATTTTGCTTGAGTTCAGCACTTTTCTGTTGATAGGGATGGTTGAATCATATTCCTTATTTAGTAAGATAAGGATGAGCTGGAATTCTGTGTGTCTGGAGGGACTTCTGGTTTCCAGGAAGCATCAACCCTATTCACTCTTCAAAACCGAAAAAAATAATTACATTCATGATTCTATTAGGAGCTGCCTTAGTGAACACAAACCTGTATTTTTCTAATAGCGCTCCACCTCTTTAGCTTGCATTAGCACTTGCAACTTCAAAGCATCTCAGAGATGTTTGAAAGTTAGAGAGAAGACAGGTAACCATGCATGCCGACAGAGCAGTAGCTTGACCTGTTGAACATCATAATGTGATGTCTCTTCACGGGAAATGTAGAAGCACATTGTCCATACACAGGGGTGTCATCCATCCAGACACTCCTGCTGTGTGGGTGGATGGGTGCAAGACACTTTTCCTGGGATCCAGCCCTCTTACAGCTGCCACCTCTGCAGCAACACCATGGAGAAGATGCTGTCCATACCCCATGAGCCTCCTCCACTGATTTCCTTTTTAACAAGGGATGAGCTGTACACAGTACAGAAAAAAACAAGCCTGCCTTCACTAAGTTACAAGTAAATGTGTCATCAGACATGGGGAAATGTGAAGGCACAGTAAAGACCCAAATGGCTGATAATTTAGCAAACTAACGACGACTATCAGCCCTATGACTATTACTGGCAGTTTCCAACAAATGCATGCCTTTTTTCATACTCAATGCAGTACTGCGATTAATTATAAAAGGACTAATAAAACTGGTACCATCACTGAACATCTTTCAAAATACCATGTGATTTTTCAGTCACACATTGCTTCAATAAATGCAAAAAATCAGTCAATAAAGTCTATAGCATTTGTTCTGTAAATTACATTATATTGTTCTAATACTGTCTTAAAGACTGTGACATTTGCATAAACTGGTCTACAAATCATGGTGTATATGTGTAGGTTGCACTGGTTTTTCATTCATAGCCCAGATGAAACACTGTAAGAGAAAATGGGATAACAAAGTACGATTTCAAAAGTGTATTCCTGGAACATGATTCTGTTTGGTTTTCTCCCCAATTCCACTTCTGTCAGTAGTCTCTACTCAGTCTTTTCTTTTCATGAAAAGCCTGGTAATTCGTAGGAAGGACTTAAATTTTCCAAAACAGGGGTCTTTTCTAACCTTAATGATTCTGTGATCTGTTATAATAAAAAAATAGTTTGATTTTATTTTTTAAGCTTCTCTCCATACACAAGAATTCACATTAATAGGTGAATAGTTTTCCTCATCTTGGACTTGCTTGTACTCAACACATTGTATAAGACAAGTCAGAATTAATGTGGGGCACTATTACACTAGGCTGCAGAAAGCATTTTCTCTTTTAAAAGAGATAAGAAAGCTAAGCAATTAAAGATACTGCTGCAGTTTTAAATACTGTAACACAAACCTGAAAGAGAGGAATTGGTGACACCAGTTGCACATTGCCCATGTTTCTCTTGTATTTTTATTTTGTTAGCCTGATGCTCTGTCCCTTGGGAAAGCCTGTTTCATTATATTAATCAGAGAGTGGCTGCCCTAGTTAAAAATAGATGTGTGGAATCAGTCTCTCATATTTCTGCTTTTGTAGGAGGAAAGAAACCAAGCAGACACAACTATGCAGTATGCTTTCATTTTTTCCTGACCCTCTTTCTGCCAGTTAACAGGTTTTGTTTGTAAGTATGCATAAGGCAAGAGATAAGAGAATTTAAGTCCTGGACCTTGCAGCTCTTGACTACAGAGCATTGGTGGAAAATCTATTACAGAAAAAACAGCTTGGAGTTGCAGGATAACTCAAATCCTTTATAAGAAATTTTAGAATGAGAAAATAAATGAAGGAGCTGCAAAAAAATAATTCATACCTGATAGTAAAACATGAACATTGGAATTCAGGATCTTTCAATGCATCATTCAAAAACTCTAACCAGGAATGACAAAATCTGTGGCATATCATTCACAGAATGACCAGAGTTAGTAATTAACTCTAAAAAAGAAATGCTCTATTACTTGTAAAGAGTGCTGGGAAATGCACTTCAGTCATGGCCCACTTTACTGGATGGAATTAATTTACAATTTATGTCTTCCAGGATTTTTTTTTCTTAATTCAGAAGGGGAAGTGATTTATGAAGTATTTATGTGCTTTTATGTAATTAACTGAGGTAGTTCTCATTGAAAGGTTCATGCAAGGATTCCTTGTGCATATGCAATTTTACCTGATTGTGCTTTAATGGAGGCAGCCTGGTTAATGTGCAGAAAGAGACATTTTCAGTAAAGCTGAAACACCAAGGGAGCAGGGTATGTCCAGACCTGAAATGTATTTTATATACCATATATATTGCATTTAAAATTGTAACTTCTTAATTTAGCAATTACTTTTCAGTTTTTTAATAATGTATTTCTCTTTTGTATTAATGTGAAAAGCCTGCTTTAGCCTTATTGCTCACTTTTTACTATTTCACTTTTTTAATCTATTATGTCTCAAAATGTAGAGCTAAGGATGCCCTCCCAAGCTTTTTCTTCATCACCTACTTAGCTGTATTAGGATCCACCCTGCTCAAATGCATACACGCTGAGATCTCACTTAGCAGCACCTCACAATATAGTTTCAACACCTCCACAGCAACCCCTGTACGGGACTTCTTGTACAGGTTATCTGAGTAGGTTCACACCTCTACCAGTCAGAGCTGACAGCTTTGAGGTTGCTGGGGCTGAAGTAGCTGTGTCTCTTAGGAGTAATTTGCTTGCTAAAAGCAATCCAGACCAAAAAGTATTTTTTCCCTTGTTTGCATAACTAAAACTTCCTCGCAAGTTGGAGACTCCTGTGCTATATATTGCTTGTGAAGGTACTTAAACCATGTGCATGGTCTTGCATCAAAAAACAACCCAAACAAACCAACCCAAAACTCCAGATCATATCTATCTTGCATATATATATATATATCTATATCTATCTCCTGTTCCTTTAGAGAGGAAATAATAGATTGGAGAACCCAATTATGTACTGCTGAAGAGCTTTGTGAAACAATTTTCTACTGTGGTGGCAGAACAAGAGACAGAGCAGGCCAAGCTGTGAAAACTTGACAGGGAGCAAATAGATCTGGTCATCTACAGCTCAGACTGAAATGGTTTATTCTTTAATGAGTACACAGTTTGCAGGATTAACACCAGTACAGAACTGTCAACAAATAGTATCCCTGGCACTATTAGATAATGGACTTGACTGACTCACTCTTATTAGGAAAGAATTGTATTTTAATTAAATTAGCACTCACTAGGAACTGGAGGATGCCTAGAGAAACTAGAATTGCAATTAAATGTTATTTATCAAGGAAACTGTGAGTGTGATCTAATGACCTGCACATAAAAAAGTAAGTTTTGGCCCTTCAAATGCTCTGGAAATAGGCAGATATGTTCTGTGCTGGTTACAGTGTTAGAGATTACAGCACGATACTGATAAATCACAGATTTACACCAGGAGGTGAAATTAAGCCATTTTGCTCATTTAATTAGGCAAGCAAATAGCCAAATACAGTTGGTAAAATGACTGTTGGTGGTTGTGATGTGTGCTCCCACAGAGCATGATCGTACTCCTGGGACAAGGAGCTCACCAACAGAAGCTGCCTTGCGCTTTACCTTTAACATTGCTGAGAGGATGCTGTGTTAAAGGTACAGAAAATCTAAGAGTAATCAGCAACTGGTATAACCCCTGCTGTCTATCATGTCAAATTAGTGCTCTGCAGATGAACAGAGAAGGTTCCCATCCTAAGCACTTCTCTGCTGTCTTTCCATAGCTCCTGCCTCTGTATCCAGTGAATAACTTGGCCCTTGCTCCCAGCAGTCTGGCACAAAAGTTTTCCAGATGCTTTCACACCTACTCGTGTGAGGCTTTGTTGGCTGATTTAAATCAAGACATTCAGGGCGATGAATCTGCCTTCCAGGTGATCATCTTGTTTTAGGGAAAACAAGAAACTCCCAGCTTCAGGATCTATTAACTTACGTGAGGCAACAGCATGTGCTGATCCACGGTCATCTTCTTCGCCTCCAGACACCTGATAGAAACACAACTGCTGTGAAAAATTCAAAGATCATACAGAATTTAGCTGACCCACGCATGTCTTTTAGCAAAATATCACCCAAATGAATAATGGATTACCTTTTCAACTGGCAGTACTGCTGTGCAAGATGTCGAAGACCTCGGATGAAACACTGCTTT
This sequence comes from Mesitornis unicolor, assembly GCF_000695765.1. Classification (NCBI taxonomy): domain Eukaryota; kingdom Metazoa; phylum Chordata; class Aves; order Mesitornithiformes; family Mesitornithidae; genus Mesitornis; species Mesitornis unicolor. Next base: position 82,567 of record NW_010175238.1, read on the forward strand.
ACCAAGGAGACTCTGGCATGAGATTTGTAACAGTTTAATCTTGCGCAATGTTGCTGGCAGCAATTCAGTACACAGTGGCCACAATGGAAAAGTAGCACACAGAACAAACTCTGAATCAATGCAGTGATCAGTCCATCCCATGGGACCTCAGCAGTGGCAGAGATGATACATTAGGCTAAACAGACCATTTTAAAGCATCAGTTTATGCAGAAAAAACAGGCACAAGTTTAATAGGTGAAAGCATGACAACTAACCACTAAACAGGGGACCTACAAACACGGAACTTAAACATGTACACAGTTTAGCAGTCACTCCGTTGCAATCCAGAAAATTCAAGTGTCCCACTGAATGACTGGGTGAATGAACCCACACCTCTTTGTGGGGACCAGGAGCTGACGTCTTGCACTGAGGCCCTGACAGCTCTGCTCATGCTTCATCTCTCATGCTGGCCAAAACCAACATCTGCATGAGGTGTGCACGTTTAAGGGCACTGCACTTTTAAGTCTTATTTTTGTAGCCCCAAAATATGCAAAATCTCTGTCACGCACAACAGAGTTAGAAGAAGCAGTAAGGCAAATTTCCTATAAATATGCCAAACACTGTTCTTTTCTTATACTATTCATTTGGGTAGGTACAGATTATCTGGGAAGCAGATGACTTTGTCACACATTCTTTGTTACATATTCAGCAATCTGCTCACTAACGCAGTCAGACAATTCCATATTCACCAGTTCCAGGAAAGAAACCTCCCTTGGGTCAGCTTGTAGTTCTGGCTATAAAAACTTAGCCTTTCCATATCCCTTTCTATCTTAAAACGTTTGGACTAGATATAAGCTATGGAAGATTTTCTGAAAGGTGGGCCACCACAGGTCACAGATGGGTCCACAGATCTACTTTCCATAATACCTCTTTCTCTTAAAGCTTTTCGGATTTTGCGGCTGCATATCACAGATCTGTGACAGGATTCAGTCTGAAATGGGAGAGGAAAAAATGACCAGTTCTCTCGCCGTAGTGCTTGAGTAGGTCTCACAAGTGCCCTTTGGTGATCCAGTTGGTATTTGCTGTGTGCAACGCTTCTTAATCTCTTCTCTGAGTGGAAAAGTGGGTGTGTGGAGGCCTGTAAGGATATTTGTATGCATCAGTGTTTTGCGGGGTGATTTAATCACAAGTAATGCACAGGATTAATGAAATGTTATTTTTCATGACCAAAAGCAAACAAATCCTTATGTCCTGTTCTACCACATGACAGAAGTAATTGCTAGATTATCCATTTTACATCTTTATAGTTTATCATTCCCATTTCTTTGCACTTTTAACAAAACAAAAAACAGGAGATGAACGTGTGGATTTTGTCACGAACAAAATGTGAATATGTAGATTTTTCTCATCACTGCTGAAATCCCCCACAGAGAAGTGAAGTTAACTAAAGAAGATTTCGATTTAGAGATTTTAGTGTGCAGCCAAGATCCCTCTCAGCTCTAGGACAGGGTTTAAACAAAAGAAGACTCTATTTGGCTCTTACTGCACTGAAGTACTTAGATCTTATAAACAATAATACTCATATCCCAGATGTCAGGCTTGGTTGTGTTGTTTTGTTTTTTGTTTTGTTTTGGTTTTTTTAAGTTAAAGAATAAAGCTGAAGTATTAAGATTTTTAGAAAAATACAGTTATAAGATAGTATTTTTATATCTATCAAATTCAATGCATTCACTTAAAATGTGAATTAAGTAGAGTGTAAAAATGAGCACCAACAGAAAACAAAAAGATGTGATTCACTGCTTCAGGATGTTTTTTTAAAGATATCTCTATATATGTATCTTGAGCTTTCAATGAGTGTTTTCTAGAAGGCTGCCACAGTCGGTTGTGACCCTTAAAGTTACCTTAGTGATAGCTGCGATATATGCAGCGTTCTGGTGATGAGGATTTTCTGCTTACTGGGAGATGTTGCCAGCAACCCCAGTAGGCACCAGTAACTTGTCTTTCCCATTGTCAGGTCTGGCTTCCTATACAGTGAGGAGAATTATGGGCTTTAGTGTTTCAAATTCTTGCCCATTTTCCATAGGACCTGACCCTCTTCCATGAGGCCAGAATCTTTAGAGAGGAACTCCATAAAGAGCAACCCCATGGATGTTTATGCATATCCGCTCATAACAAGGTTCAGTTGCCAGAAAAGTGTTCTGTATTTACTCCATTTTCCAGTTTTCTATAAAAACCAGAAGCATCTGGATTTAAATGATCTGCATTCAGTATAAGCCATTAATGAATCACTGCACTGTTGGATGTTGAAGCATAAAATAATAGTTTTGTTTGATAATGATGCCTTTCACAAAACAGACACCATATCTTACTTAGCTGTGGTTGACAGAAATAATTGCTATTGTGAATATATTCAACCTCTCATAAAAACATCTGTCAACCTTTTTGCTTTTATCAAACTTTGAAGAAAATATTTTCTCGATCAATAATGCTTTCTACCTCTAAGTCCTCATGGAGTTTACTAAAGCTAATCAAAGGTTTTAATAAAGTTTAATTAAAACGACAGACTTCAGACCACGGAATCACTATGTCCAGCACAAGGATAAAAGCCACAAAATCCTTTTTGGTCACATAATTCTGATTTACAGAAGAGAAACAGACCTTTCATAATCCTTTACTCACACAACTAGCACACACGCAAGTGAACAGTCCTTTTGCTTATTCTGGTTGTCAATGTAAAACCCTCAAAACTTCCAGAATGTGTTTCCAAACTGACCCCTAAGCCAAAAAAACATTTGCCTCAGTCCTCCAAATGGTGCTGGTGTGACAGTAATAAAGGTTTGGACTAAGAAGAAGACAAAGCTGTAAGTGGCTATAGTTCACAACACGGAATACTATAATTGAGGACAATAAATACTATAATTATAATTATTATCCTCCACAAGATCTGATATACTAAAGCCACTTTTGTCTACCAACTGTATACAACATGGATACCCTGCTTTGTAAATGTCCTCTCTTGTTCTACCTGCTTTCTTGCTGCACAGAAACATAGATGCTTCACTTTTTTTCATAATAGCCTGGGTTCACAGACATAAGTGTGCCAACATATGGGTCCATATAAATTAGAGACACACACGTTTGAAGCAGAAGCTGCTTATTCATGTTTGGTTGTTTGAGAATGACCTCCTTTTTTCATGCTTTGCCCCTTGTTTTCCAAATGCAGCCAGTGAGCAAGAGGGACCCAGGCAATTTACTTCTTGGTAATTAAGCCCCAAGAGGTCACACGACTCACGCCCTCTGCTTTCCCACAGATGATTTCCATCAGTGGTCAGCCGGAATCTGCCTTTAGGAAGGCTCCCAAACAGATGCTTCTCACAGACTGTTTCTGCTTCTCTGTCACATCTTTGCCTGGAAGGGTGCTTTGGGCTCCACATGCCTAAAAGGGAAAAGAGGACAGGGAGAGACAGCTACAAGAATATCTCAAAGCCCCAGTAAACTATTTCTTTGAATTAACAATTAGCAGATCTTACATGTAACGGAGAGGAAATCACAGGTTGACTTGGAAGGACTATCTGGCTGCTGGTTAGAATCAGAACTCCAGGGATATGAAGACTGCCATGAGAAAATGAGACTAGTGAAAGATTTCTTCATTGCGTTAGTCAGAGCTGGAATGCCTGTGCTGCAAATTTTTCTGTTGTTAATGCCATGTTTGGTTTTGGCTCAATTAGAAACAATCTCTGCTCGTTACATATTTGAGGCGTGATTGTATAGACATCTAAATGTTTTTAAATTTTTTTTTTGTTTGACCTTTGGTATAACATGAAATGATAAAATGTTAGAACTGTACCTCACGTCGCATGCTTTGCAGCAAGCTGAACAATACAAAAGCACTGATTAGGGCAAGCTGCAGTTGCTCCTAGAAAAGCTTGTATTTCTATTTTCTAAAAGTTAAACTTGCTTGGTTTGAACTTGCAACATTTACAAAGGAAGCATTTTCTAACAGTTTTGTAATGAGAATAGGATGCTTCAGTAGTGGAGCACTTAAATCTAATGCTGAAAATACATGTAACATGAATTACTTTGCAATTCTGTAGTTTATTTAACAATACATTATAGGCTGAGATTATTAAGTTCCAATAGTAATAACACTTAACAAAATGCTACATAATATAAACACCTATTGAAAGTAAATAGTAATGTCACTATGACACTGGCTTCTATGTTTCTAACTCTCAAGTTAATTTTTCACCTATTTTAAGTAAGATTTGCTACTTAAATGGTGCAATACTGTCTATTTGCCAACACAAGTTTTTATATGAAGCAAGACCATTTCACTCAGTTCCAGCCCTACCCTCCTTGATGAATTTTACTAGGTAATGTTTTTATATTATAATTGATTGCTTTAGCTTTAACTATGAGAAAATCATCAGGAAGGCAAAAACTGATGTAACTGGGTATAGGGCCATAAAGTCAATAGAAGTGTCATCGGTACTGAATGATTTAGGATCAGCCTAGGACCTTCTTGCAGTCATTTGGCTATCTTAAATTTCATTGATCTTGAGTAAGACTACTGAAGAGATTTGTTATCTATAAACTATTTTTTTCAGATTGTCAAGAGCTGATTTAAGCCTGAATTATTTGAAGGAACTTACTTGCTGCATTTGAATTTGACAGCAAATATTGTACCCACTTCACAAAGTAAATCAGAAACATTCCTGTGCCTAAATGACCTTATGTAAGGCCAGTTTGAAGTGAGTTGCTGGCTGGATAACACCACTGTCATAGGTCAGTTTATTTGGCAAAGCTGCTTTGGACAAGCCCCAGATGAACTCGCCCTTTTTATGTAAAGCAACTACTTTCTTGTAAGAGTTAAAGTTACAAGGAAGGCCAGCATGGTCCAGACGTGTCATTAATTATGTTGCACCCTTTATCTCACATGTGATACATTCATCAGGATGAAATGTGTCTTGCTTAATGAGACATTTGACTTTATCATTGTTTCCCAACTGTTCAGGGAAATTTATATTTGTAAGTTTAAAGGACAGCCAAGCTGACAGTGATGGACAGTTTGCATTAGCCACTTTTTTCCCAAGATTTGGTCCAACAATGTCTTATTGAATACAGCTGCAAAAATCAGATCTTACAGATGGTCACCACAGTTCTCGGAGACTAAAAAGCCAAGAGAATGGTGCCAGCTTATGTAATGACCCTTAAAATACTGACATGTACAAGAAAATCCACGTGGCTTTAGTATGACTTCTTTCATAAGTAGGCATGATTGGAAAGGAGACCTTAACTGGATGATGTCCACTAAGGTATTACCAGAGAGGAACGTGAGGGTATACACTCCAGTTCCGTGACTGGAAAGTAACAACTCGAAATTTTCAGAGTTGTCACTAAAAAAATTACTAAATTTTTAAGAGTTATTTGCCAAATGCCCATTGCTCATCAGGTCCCGTTTAGAGTCTCCAGTCTTCCTTTTCCCCTGCTGCAAAATCCCCCCATATATGATTATTTTCTGATTGTTGTTGTCCTGTTGCTTCTTATTGTTTCCTGCACCATTGACACCACTTTGGGTTGCACGCCTCTCTTTAGCTTATTAGGAAACTTTCCATTTCCTTCTGGAATAACAACTCCACTGTGCTCTGGAGCTCTCATGTCCATCGATCCCTGCAGATACTCCTGTTCCAGGGAACTTCGTCCCTCTAGAGCTCTGGAGGTGGGGATGCTTGCCCCCAGCCAGGGGAAGCCTCTGAGTACAGACTGGACAGAGAGGGAGCTGTGGAACAGGGGTAGGTCAGGAGGCATCTGGCACAGGCAGGATGCTGATCCATGGCAAGGCTTCAGTGGGGATGAAAAGAAGCTTTTCCCTTATGAAATTTGTTGCAAAGTAGAGAGCAATGACCATGTAAAAAAGATCATGTAAAAATAAATCAATGACCAAAAAGCAAGCAATGACTATGTAAAGAAAGCAAGGACCATGTAAATTTTGCTGCAACACGGAAAGCAATAGAATGTTTCTTGACTGAAAGTGAGAAAAGGGAACACATCCTCTGCTGCAAAGACAAAGAGAGCTGGCAAAGGTTATGTTCAGTTCTTTTTATTTTCATCTGCTTTCTTTTGGGTTTTCTCTGTTTCATAAGTTACCTTGTTTCAGATATTATGCAAACAAATCTGATTTTTTTTTGTATGTTTGCTTTGAACAAGAGTGCAGACAGATATCAAAATGTTGGCTGACTTGGGATCCTGTCATCCTGCCTAAACTAATAGTGCTCTTGTAACCCTCACTGCCAATTCACTGATCACTCTTCTGGCACTTCCAAACCAGGGAATGCTTCCTGCAGAGGCTGACCACTGTTCTGATTATATAAACAGTGACAAACATGACAACGTGATATGCTTTTTGTCGTGTACTCACTTCTTCAACTTAACTGTTTTGGATTCTCTACCATCTCCTGGATGTGAGAAGATAATCTGCTTTCTACACCTTCCATCTGAATTGCACTGACCGGCCAACTTCTAATTATTTTATCAGGCTTTTGTTCTTGTCCTGCTGTAATCTCCAACAAAATTTTGTCCTGGATCCCCGTTCCCATCTTCTATTATATTTTCATCACCCTATTTTGACATGGCATTCAGAAATCTCTGACTGTATTTCATAACTTCCCTCTTCTTTCCCTCCCCTGATCAACACCACTTAATTCTTGCACAACACACAAAAACCCAGTATCAACACACTTAGGAGACAGTCTCTAAAAGCACAGTTATTCAAAAAGAAAAATGGGCTGGAATCAAACTGGAAAAGAAATTATTTAAATTGAACTATGAGAACCAGGAAACAGAAACCACAACCCAGAAACTGCTGATTTTCTTTATAGCTGTATAAAATGGATCCAAGTATTTAACCTCTAAATGGTGATCTGGATGATGATGAAAGGTTGTATAGGATAGGATAGGATAGCTATTATTATCTCTGGATATCTACAGAAATCTACACAATGCTATGGAATTTTTCAATAATTGATGCCTTATGGGAATCTTCTGCAGTTCTATTAAAAAAAAATAAGGTTCAACAGAAATGTTCTAAGAGACTACAGAATTTAATTTAGATAATCCTAAACTACTTCATTATTGCATATTTTTACTGACATATTTGAACACACAATTATGCAGAGGTCCTGTTTTAGTTATAAGCTATTACCTCATAAAATAGATGTAGTATAACAAGTACAGAATAGTTTTCTAGAAGCATGGAAATGTAAAGGTCCTTGGAATAACTGTATTTCACAGAATCATAGAATGGTTTGGGTTGGAAGGGACCTTAAAGCTCCTCCAGTCCAACCCCTGCCATGGGCAGGG
>NW_010175238.1:90192-126787 GCF_000695765.1 Mesitornis unicolor
CTTCTCCAGGCTGAACAGCCCACCTCTCTCAGCCGGTCCTCGTAGGGGAGGTGCTCCAGCCCTCTGATCATCTTCGTGGCCTCCTCTGGACCTGCTCCAACAGCTCCATGTCCTTCTTATGTTGGGGACCTCAGAACTGGACACAGTGCTCCAGGTGGGGTCTCACAAGAGCAGAGCAGAGGGGCAGAATCACCTCCCTCACCCTGCTGGACACACTTCTTGTGATGCAGCCCAGGATGTGGTTGGCCTTCAGGGCTGTAATCGCACATTGCCGGCTCATGTTGAGTTTTTCATCGACCAACACCCCTAAGTCCTTCTCCTCAGGGCTGCTCTCAAGACATTCTCTGCCCAGCCTCTATTTGTGTTTAGGACTGCGCCTACTCAGGTGCAGGACCTTGCCTTGTTGAACTTGATGAGGCTGGCTTGGGCCCACCTCTCCAGCCTGTACAGGTCCCTCTGGATGGCTTCCTTTCCCTCCAGCATGTCAACTGCACCACACAGTTTGGTGTCATCTGCAAACTTGCTGAGGGTGCACTCAATCCCTCTGTCCATGTCATTGACAAAGATGTTAAACAGCACTGGTCCCAGTACTGAACCCTGGGGTACACCACTCATCACTGGTCTCCATTTGGACATTGAGCCGTTGACCTCAACTCTCTGACTGTCACCATCCAGCCAATTCCTTATCCAGCGAGTCGTCCATCCATCAAATCCACGTTTCTCCAATTTAGTGACCAGGATGTCGTGTGGGACAGTGTTGAACACTGCACAAGTCCAGGTAGATGATGTCAGTTGCTCTTCCCTTATCCACTATAGCTGTAACTCCATCATAAAAGGCCAACAAATTGGTGAGGCACAATTTACCATGTAAAACCATGTTTGTTACCACCAGTTACTGCATCTTCATTCTCATGTGTCATCAGGAGGATCTGCTCCATGAACTTGCCAGGCACAGAGGTGAGACTGACTGGCCTATAGTTTCCCTTTTTGAAAATGGGGGTTATGTTTCCCTTTTTCAAGTCAGCTGGGACTTCACCAGACTGCCACGACCTTTCAAATATGATGGATAGCGGCTTGGCAACTTCATTCACCAGTTTTTTCAGGACCTGCGATTGGATCTTGTCGGGTCCCATGGACTTGTGCACCTTCAGGTTCTTTAGATGGTCTTGAACCTGATCTTCACTTACTGTGGGTGGATCTTCCTTCTCCCAGTCTCTACCTTGGCCTTCTATGACTTGGGCAGTGTGCCTAGAGCCCTTAGTGAAGATCGAGACAAAGGAGACATTGAGCACCTCAGCCTTCTCTGTATCCCTCGAGACCAGGTCTCCATTTTCCTTCTGGAGAGGGCCCACATCTTCCCTAACCTTTCTTTTATCTCTGATGCACCTGTAGAAATTCTTCTTGTTCCCCTCTATGTCCCTGGACAGATTTAATTCCATCTGCATTTTAGCTTTCCTAACCTGATCCCTGATTGCTCGGACAACTTCTTTGTAACCCTCCCAGCTAACCTGCCCTCACTTCCACTCCCTATAGATTTCCCTTTTGCACCCAAGTAATTCCAGCAGCTCCTTGTTCATCCATGCAGGCCTCCTCACATTCTTGCCTGCCTTCCTCCTTCTTGGGATGCACTGCTCCTGGACTTGGAGGAGATGGGCCTTGAATATCAACCAGCTTTCTTGGGCCCCTCTTCCCTCTGGGTCTTTATCCCATGGCACCTTTCCAAGCAGATCCCTGAAGAGGTTGAAGTCTGCTCTCCTGAAGTCCAGAGTGGTGAGCTTGCTGCCTGACCTCTTCAATGTCCTAAGGATTTTTGAACTCTACCGTTCTTTGGTCACTGCAGCCAAGACTGCCCTTGGGTTTCACATTGCTCACCAGCCCTTCCCCTTCCAATTGGGAAAACTCAACACTTGGCACCATGACACCAAGTAAGGCTGGCCCATAAATGTGTCTCAGAAGACTCCTTTCTGGAGATGCCTGTATTTGCTTAACTTTTCACTCAAAATAAAAAATCAAAGTGCCCAGTTTTATGTTCTCTTAGTTGTATTTTCACATGGGAACCTTTTTTTTCCAGTAAGAAAGCATGCATTGGGTACAGAAGGGTTTACGTCACCTCCAGCAGTTTTAGGGGAGCCTACACATCCTGAATCTTACAAAGAGACCCTCAGAGCTTTCAGACAAATGAAAGGATAATTCCCTCTGTTCAGGCATGGAGTGAGACGGCCAAAAGCTGAATTGTAAGTATTTAATCCGAAGGCCTGGTGCGGGGTGTGCACCTGCAGTCAGCACTGGAGAACAGGGATGGTGGTTAAATCCCCAGTGCAGACCCAGCATGATGGGAGGCTGCACAATGGGGTCTTTGTGGCAGTCAAATTAAACCCAGGGATCAGGCAAGGACTAATAGGGTTCAAGTGGCTCAAAGTACTCAGGAGTACTCAGGTCCTTCTTGGCAGACCTCTGAACTGCACCTCCTTCTCTCCACAGCTGCTAACTAAATGTACTGTGAGTTGCATCAGCTGGTGTTCTCCACTGAATTTCTGTGAAATTTGGATACTGAATTTCCCCTAGGTCCTCAGAAAACCACTTTTTAAATGTTGGAAAATCAGTCTGCATGTCAGTGAGGATATCTAAGCAAAGTTATACCTACACAGGGTATCTTTTCATGCAGTTTTGATTATGTTAAATTTTCAAGTGTCTCTGGTATGTAACACATACAAGCAGAAAATTTTCAAAGTAATCCACATGTCAAAGAAAGAAGAAAAAATTAAGAACAAGAAGAAAACAAGAGGAAAAGCATGTAGTTGCACTTTCTATTAACAGATGGAAACAGCAGATAAGCCCAAATAATTTGATAAACTCTGGTAATATTAATTTTAGATCCAAAACATTTTGAGAAAAACCACATTCGATTTTCCCCAAGGACATCAATAAAACCGAAATCAACTAACTCCCAAATAAAACAGTCTAATATAAGCACATGACTAAGGGGTTTTTCTGCTAATTCTTGCTGTAATTTGGTACAGTGTCACCTTGACACAGAATGCCGTTGCAGCAAAGCAAACCACACAAAAAAAGCCATCTGCATGAAACAGAAATTAAATCAACTGCACTGTGGTCAGCATTTCACCAAGAGATCATTCAGAAAAGCCATTATGAAACACTGCAGGCTCCTGGTGGGACTGCATTTGTAAATATGTGGCCCATGTAATTGTTTAAAATCATAGCTGTGTGATAGAGAAATGCAGCAATGGAATTAGATGGCAAGTAATAAACAGGAACCACCAACACTGAAGAGCCTTGTACTGTTCAGGATTTAGAAAGCAGTGCCACCAGCAGTCTGGTAACTATGCCTTGCACTTCTTTCCCTCCTGCTGTTCACAACTGAATAGCCTGTTGCTGAGTCTGCAATGGAGCTTCAGTGCGAAAATCAGCTGCACTCAGCTCACATACTACATCATAGACTTTATACCCAAATTTAAAGTGATAGGACAAAGCGGCCTATAGTGTATTGTAAGAACCACAAAAATGTACTGGACTCTTCTTACAGGAGATATTTCTTACTAATTCCTGTTCAAACTGTAGTAGGATGATGACAGGAAGCGCAAGTATTTTAAAATCACACAAGATAATAAAATATTTTCTTATTACGGTTGTTTTTTCTTTTTCAAAATTTTTAACTCCTTGAGCTGTTGTCTTTAAAAGGATTTTAGTTTCTTGTTTAACAGCAAGGTGGTTTAAATTATCTTGTTTACAGTTCTAGTGAGAGGTATAGATGAGTAGCAATGCTGTTTCTTCCAGAGCACTCTCCTAGCTACCTTCTCTAACTCTCATCTTTCACCATGTCTGTCCTCCCTCTCTGTAAAGGAAACATTCCTGCCTGACCATCCTGCCTTTAGAGTGCTTCACTCCTAACCCTATGGCAAGCACTTCTTGTTCATCTGTTAAAACAAACAAATGAAAAACCCCAAACTCCAAATCAACCAAGCAAACAAAACCCTCCCACAGCATTAGCAAAGCTGACTGATGCATGGCAGTCCCAGCTCACTGCTTCCCCAGGCACCATGAGGCACTCACAGCAGTTGTACCAAACCACGGGACGTTGAAGCCAATTGCCAGGTGTCACACTCAACACCAGCATGCAAAGGTTGGAGCTAGTAAAGCCAATATCTTTACTCATCTCCCTTCATTTTCCACAAATTCCCTGGTGTTTTTGACCACTGTGACTAACACGAAGCTGCCTGGCTGTTACGTACTTGCCACGGTCAGGTCCAGAGAGTCTTCTACCCTGTCTCAGCCTGGGAATGCCACAGGAAGGCAAGATGAAACCCTTCTTGCTCGGCTCAGGCAAGGTTATTTCCACCTTGCAGACATTTGAAGGCACAGATGCTGAAGCACCTATGTGGTTTGGAAGGGTTTCTGTGGGCTGCTCTCTCAGACGTAGGTATCTCAGCCCTTTTTAGCCTCTTGCTATATGCATAGGTAGGGTGGGACATCCCGAACAATAATGAATCTCTGCTGTTACTGTATAGATATAGAGTAAATGATTACCAATTCAATATGAGCTTCTCTCTCTACCAAGCTGCTACAAAAGGACAAAAACAGGACAGGCCTGATCCAACTCCCCTGTTGTGCCAGCAGAATGAAGCTAGGCCAGTGACTGAAATTAAGATTTTGGTGAGTAAAATGAAGCAGATGGTTGTCAAAGTTTTCCTAGCAGAGCAGCCTGAGATTTTCAAACTGCATGTTCAGACACAGAACAAAACCACAGAGCATGCTGGAGTTTAGCTTGGATTTGAGCTTTTCCAGAAACAACGGAAACTTGGTATCACTTCAGATCAGGGACAGAAGAAAAGAAGTAAAAGAAGTTCAGCTTGTGGTCACGTCATGTGAAAGAAGGTCGGGTTACTTGTGACTGTGCTAAAAGCTTTACTCATAAATGAGTTAGGATATCATGAGAAGTAAGACAAGCTCACTAATATTTGACTTAAAACATTGCAGCCTAGTAGTATTAATGAAATTAACTTTAGTTAAAATTTACTCTGAGTTTTGTGGATAGCACAAAAAGGATAAACCAAAAATTACATTAATGTCCTTAGATTATAAAAAAAAATAGTCTTCTGAACAACTTTTAACTCATGTATAGTGGCTTTGGATGACATTCTGAATCTGTTTGGAGGAAGAATAACATATTAATCATGTCATTTTGCAATTTTCATCCCATTTCCCAGAAACGCCCCTCCATCTGTTTTCCACCTCAAAGTTTGCTCTGTAACTGTGTCCTTTCAGAGGCAGCCCCATGTGAATGAGAAAGAACAACCTTAGGAGTTAAGGAGCTCTACTGCTTACAACATCGTACCTTTAGAAGACGGTTCTGGAAAATTTAAAAGTCAGCCATTGAAAGCCATGCTGGGTAAAAGTCTTCCACGGAGAAGATGGTCTTCAGTGATGGCGAATCAGCAGATGTGGGGAAGGAGTCAGCCTGAACTTCTGGTGAGTGTGGTCTCCTCTCTGTTGCACTCCATTGCTTTACCACAATATAAGGTAGCTGGAACATCCAACCCACAGGATGATTTGGGTGAGAGAGAAAATTAACCAAGTAACTCTTTATAATGTTAAAAATAATAAAGAAGAGAGAACACATCCTACCCATAATTATAGCTATCTTTGCTTAAGCTGTGAAATGTGCTGATTTTTCCTCTAACAAAACCTCTTCAAAATGTGTTTATTTTGACAAAACTGCCCTTCCACTTTAACTCTCTGACGTTGTAGTATTTTTTTTGTTTTGTCTCTAAGAGTATCTTACCTGCAGTAGAGGTCAGGAAAGCCCCTGGCCACACTGGCAAAGACTCAGAAGAAAAGCTAGTTATATGTAATGCAGTTGAAGAGGAAAGAAGTTTGTGGGAGGACTTGGACCACAAGAACCTTCTATGAGCCTGCCTTTTCATTGCTGCTTGACATGCTTCCTCCAACCATCAAGGAAATCCTTTGCACAGGATCCCAACTATGCCCTGGAGTTCCCAAGCTGTCTCACGACAGCTAACTCTGACAGTCAGAGGCAGGGGTGCATTTGGAAATTAATCCATCAGTCAGTGGTGGAGATGTAGCTGGAAGCTTTACAGCCTGCTTGGATGTGTGGTCTTGTCCTGAGCTAAGGCACAGATCTGGAGGATGCACTGCCTTTGGTCCCTTTTTTTTAAATTCCTAGCAAATAGCACATGGGCCTGCAGCAATGCACAGGAGGATGAAAATGTTAACAGGAATACTGGTCACAGAGAATTGCCCAGGCAGCAGAGTTTGGATACTCAAGGCAGCCAAGCCTGTGGGGCAGCAATTCACTTTTCCATGTGCATTTAATCTGCCATAGCCACAGACGGGTCTTGAGAAAGCCCTGTGGAAATCAAGAGTACCTTTGGCTTGGCCCCAACCAGCATCTCCTCACCAAACGAACTGCTGAGGACCACGATGGCAGCCACACAAAGAAAGTAGTTCCAGACAGACTTTAAAGGGAACCTGAGACTGATTCATAAGAAGTGTCTAGTCTGCCTTCCATAAGGTTTAAATACTTAGGCTTCAAACAGGTCCCATAGCAGTGGTGCTTGGCAGCCTGGTTTCTCCTGGCAGAGACAGATGCTCCACAGGAAGCAATTAAAGCCTGTGAAGAAAAAACAATTAAGGCCTATCAAGTGAGGTTCAATACAGGATTTCTTTTCAAGAACAGAAAGGAAAGTCCTGTATAAACCCATAAAGAGACCAGACTAATGGCTGTGGCTGTAACTATGCAAGCACAATTCTGGTGCCTGCACAGGGACTGCTGGGAAGAGGGGAGCTGGAAGAGTAAGAAGGAATCCAGAGCTGAAGCATCAAAGGCTTATTTAAGTTTAGAGTAGGGTTCCTCATCAGTGTGTGCATGCCATCTGTATTGGGCTTGCATGGCAAGGTTGTGGTAGCAGGGCAGGGCTACAGGGGTGACTTCTGTGAGAAGCTGTTAGAAGCCTCCTCTATGTCTGACAGAGCCAATGCCAGTGGCTCCCAGCTGCTGGCCAAGGCCAAGCCAGTCAGCAATGGTGGTACCACCTCTGGGATAACATCTAAGAAGGGAGGGGAAAAACAAACAAACATACAACTGCAAAACAGCAGCAGAAAGAGGAGTGGAATGTGAGAGAAACAACTCTGCAGACACCAAAGTCAGTGAAGATGGAGGTGGAGGAGGTGCTCCATGTGTCAGAGAGCGGAGATTCCCCTGCAGCCCATGGCAAAGACTATGGCAAGGCAGGCTGTGCCCCAGCAGCCCGTGGTGGTCCACAGTGGTGCAGATACCCACCTGCAGCTGGGCACATCTCTGAGTAATGGGACTAGAAGCAGGAGACTGTTGCTGACAGCTGTCGAGGCTCACATGAACAGGCTTGCCTGCTGCTGGAGACTGACCTGCTGAGCACCAGAGGTCACACCCCATAGCTGCCCTCCAGGTGTACAGAGGGCTGCTGTGGCGCCAGAAGCCTAGGGTGCATCTCCTTGATGCTGTGGCCTCCTGGAATTTGGCTCCACTGCAAAGGGCCTTTAATGACCTTATCCTGAACTTCAGACCTTCTTTTAGTTTCAAGGAATAAGCATCATGGTGATGGATAAAAAGACACAGCTTACAAAAGTAATCTAATTTATATCTACATCTCGATATGCAGATACATATGAAGATAAAGGAACGGCCTGCCATGCAATGACACTAAGAGATATAAAGAGAGGCAGGAGCATTTTTTTCTGGCTTTATCCCACCATATCAGTAAGAGTAAAGAAATTGGGAAACATCCAATAATGCAGTGCAACTGAAAGGTAAATACATACTTGCCCAACAAAGTCAGCATTAAAAGCCAATATGGAGAAGATAATCCCAGAGCAACACATGAGAATTTTGGTCAGAAATTATTGTTATAAAACAGAAGTATGGCACTGCTCTCTTTTTCTGCTTTATAAATTTGCCAATATTTTCCTCGCATATATTCACTATGTATAGCTAGCACAGAAACTGTAACAGCAGAATAAAACTAACAGTCAACAACTAGCTGGATAAAAACAGATAGACTACAAGGTGGTAGCAGCATTGCCCTAAGAAGGCGCCCTAAAAAGACAGTTAAGGAGGCATTACTTGAACTACAGAAAAGAAAGGAGCTGGGGGTTAGGGGGATGAGGGGGCAGAGGGAAGAGGTCTGAGCATACTGTGCAGAATTCAAAAAATACTATATAAATCTTTACAGAGGTGACTGCCTCAAGCTCTGGCTTTGCAGTGACACCATCTACCAGTTTTCACTGTCTTGTCTCACTCTCCCAACTGGAAATGCAGCTGCATTCAACTTGCACACGGGCTTTTGGCACTGGAGGTTCCTGCCTCTGGCATCTTTCATCAGAAAAAAGTAGAGCGGGGCTCTTCAAGGAGCTTGCAAAACTTCAGCGACCTTGAATTCAGTACACCCACAACTTGCTTCTCCGTATGCTTGCACCCAAATAGGTACAAACTCCTCATCAACTCGTGCTTAAAACAGCGTTCTTCTGGAAAGCAGCCACAAGTGCTCCTTCCCACATGTGTAGTGCTGGACCCTTTCCAGCCCACAGTCCGGCCATGCAGTGCTGTTGCATAAGGTGTGGAAAAAAAGCACAACTCCGAGGAGACACGAAGCTGTAGATTAGAAATTAATTTTTCATTCTGGGAAGACAGCACGCTTCTCAGGGCCAGCCACAGTACTTTTTGCAGCTTTCCTTGGTAGGCTTGCTTACCCCTTGAAACATCAACATGCCATTTATGATCCCTAGGAAGAAGAATAGATTCTAGGCTTTAAGAAAGAAAGGTGTCTTGCCATCATTTCTAGGCAGAAACACTTGAATATTGAAATATACCCACTTTGCATTTTCCTGGAAAGTTCTATAGGAAAATTAAAATTTTGAAAAAATAAAAATTAGTTCATAAAATCTAAACAATTATAAGAAAAATAAGTAGTCAATCAAACAGAAGCTAGAATGCTCTATGTACAAATAACTACTCCAAGTTTCAAAAGCTTGCATTTATAAACCATGGGGATAATGCATTTTTTTATATATATACCATTAAGCTCTATCTTACTGTCTTTTGCTTTTTAATTAAATATGGAGTCAGAATGTGTCCCTGTTTAATCTAAATTCTGCCGGAATGTATCTGAAGGTACCTTTCCCCTTGGGTTTATTCTCAGCCTGAGAAAAAGAAAGTTTTAAATGCTCTCTGTGTTATAACAGTTGAGAAAGGGCCAGTGCCTGGAATGCCTCCGACGTCTGCCTGCACTCATTTGCATTGTGCTTTAAATCCCGACGGAGATCAACGTGACATTTCCACCAACTCTGCCAGCTCTGGCAATCTGTATTCTCATCCAGAAATTGCAGCGTACGAAGCACCTCCCCGTTTAACCATCCCAAACTCCCCTCTGGACTCCAGAAGTACATTTTGAAGCCTCTGTCTCTGCAGGCAAAGCACTGAGGACACTGGCTTGCGTGTTTCTCTCTGTGTATAGCAATGGATACCAGCTTTCCTATTCTGCAAACAGATCAATAAGCAAATGTCACTTTAGATCCTGTAAGAAGTTTGTCCACATTCTTATTGTGAAAAATAAAGCCTATCAGTAACAGTGATAAGCAGTATTTAGACACTTGACAGATACTGCTCAGTAGCATTTTCTGAGTCAGTTACAAGTTCACAGATGCAAAAAGATTTCTTTCCAGATCAGTGAAACACCATGTGAGTCTGTTCTCATGCAAGTTCAGGTTTTCCTGGCGCTGGTCAGAGGTGGGTTTGACAAAGGCAAACAGGGAGCTTTTCAGGTGGCTTCTTAAAGGGCCATCTCCACAGCCCTTTCCCCGTTACCAAAAAAACCAAACCAAAAACCCCTCACAGAAAACCCAGTACAACTGCCTTTCTCATTGCTTCCCAGTATCCTTTGCAACCATAAAGTTTGCTTATAAGCACACCAAGAATCAGGATGACCCCACCATGGAAATTTTAAAATAAGACTGCTAAAGCCATAATAACCTTTTCTTACACTTTTTCAGTGCAGAATGCCTTTTACAAGTAATGCTATAATTTCTAAGTACTTGTGCTGTCTCAATACGCAGCCTGCATTAGTTCTTGTGGTGATGATATTTCTACTTCAGCCTTGATGTAAACTTATCTAAAGCAATACACTGCATGAGAGACAAATATTGTTTAGACTATCATGTAGGATTTTTTTTTTCTCTTTGGCATTCAGTTTTCTAACTGAGGAGGTCTGCGAGAGACTGGATCTGTGGTCCTGAGAAAACAAATCCCTGTTTTCCTAAGTTTCAAGAAGATTTGTTATGGCTACATGACTCATGTGGCTTTGGTGGCCTTACTGGTTTATTTATTAGAGTGCCAAGAGGCAATTTATCTTGTTTACTTATGTCTCTAGTCACATATTTCTGACTTTTAAATAACACTCGGTTCTTTTAAAATACCTACATCTTTAAAGGACTATTAAATAATGGAAACTTCTACATTCTGTTACTTTAGTTTCACACATCAACCCATTGTGATGTTACAACAGCATCCAGTTATGATGGCACAGACCACAGCCTTGTCTGATCTTTTCACAGCGTACATTAAATATCATGGCAATACACAGGTACTATCAAAGTACACACACTGAATGTTGACAAACTGTAAACACCCTAAGGGAGAGATTTTAGTATGGGCCCACAACCTTAAGGATGAGAAAACATGCACGTAACTTGGAAAGTCAAGATTAAAACTTTTGGTCATTACACATTTCTGTTGATAATCTGGAAACAGCAGCAGGCATTTGAATTATTTAGTTTTTTGCTTCTCAGAAGCAGCAGGTCAGATCAGCAGTTAGAACGACACAAATATTGCTGCACTTGGGAATAGAGCATGGCTAAGCCCTGCCAGCCAGGCAATCCCACAGAGCAGTTTCGTTCTCACACGGAATTTCTCATTAACTCTCACCTCAAAAACCCTCTTACTTTATTTTTCTTTCCAAGTGCAGATGCTCTTTGTGCATCTGTCACAAATTACACGTGAACATGGCATTATTTTACAGGGTTGAAGTGTCTCAGAAATTCAAATTTATTCCAGCTTCTTCATAGTATACTAACACTTATAAGGTTGTAAAAACATGGCATACCCATTCCTGCACTGTTTAAACTGTAGGTGACTTTAACCTGCCATCATAGTAGCTCTCTTCTACTACAAAAAAATCAGCAATGTATGTATATGAATGATAATATTGTTCTAACATACCCTAAAAAATAATGGTGCGCGTGAAAATACCCCAGATCCTCACAGTCTACCAAGGCCCTTCAAGCAGGTTTTGTTCTTGTCGTCTCCAAGCCCCAAACCAATATTTCCACTGGACTCTTATCCCAGCACAGCACGCAGGCGAAGGATTTTCGCAGTCTTTTCCAGTGTCAAGAGCACTTTACTTGAAAACAACAAAGTTCTTAAAAAAAAAACAAGAACTCCAAAACATCTAAAATGCACAACAGCTTTCAAAAGCAAACCAGTACAGATTCTTAGGGAACGAACGGAATTATTTTCAGTGAAACGTGCTCAAAATAGAGAAATCCTAAATTTTGTGCAGAACCTTCAAAAAGCACTCTGTTTTTACTGAATAAAATGTTTACGGATTACAATCATGTAAGAAATAAATCTGCAACAATTTAAATACCACATAAGGTAGAGCCCCAAGTAGCTTTTACAAATGCTCATTGCTGAGTAGCTTTTTAGTCAAAAAAGCTTCTGTGTAGGAAGAAGTTTCAAAGGAAACAGTATTGATGAAAATTCTTAAGGGTCTATTCCAAGACTCCTGTTTTGGAAAAGCTCTTAGCATAGGGAGATTAATTTATATTAACAATTTATTAATAGGCATTTAGAAATAGGGATGATCGTTATTCTTTTTGTCATGCTTTCCAATCAGTACGGGGAAGAAAGCACAATTAGCTAAAGTACTTTCTTAATGCTTTACTACAGAAGACTCTCCATCAGATAAACAACTTAGGTTAATATGGTACAAACTGCCAGAAATTAGGGTAAGTGGATGGAACTTGAGCTTGTGGTAAGCAGGCATCTGGAAGAGGTTCACTGTGAATTACCTACTCTGTGTAACGAGGCTCCAGGAGGTAGGAGAACATGCCTTGTTTCTGGCTAGCTCTAGTAGCTGTTCTTGTGGACTACAGATACGTAAAATTAAACTGTGATGTTGCCACAAGAAGACATTTTATTCCCTTTTATTTTCTTCTGTGCATCCTTCCTAATCTATTTCTGGTCCTTCTAATTTTTTATTGCATGGCATAGCCTTTGCTGAAATAAATAGTGGAAAATGTGAGGGAAAAACAAACAACAAAAAAGAAAGAGTCCAAAAGCTCAAATATACTGATTCTTGTTGCTTCCATTCATATGACCCTTAAAATAGGTTCAATCTATTCCAAAATTCACTGCAGGAGACTAAGATTGCACGGTTTTTAAATCCCAAACTAGACATAAATTAGACTCTCAGGAAATGTCTTAAATACAAAAGGTGAATTGCATATTCATATGTTCAGAAACTTGACCCCACCATGCACAAATACGATGTATGCAGCCCACGAAGCCCACTGGCAGAGTCTTGCAGTTCCAGGAACTGTTTTGGTCTGATGAATAAATAAATGTGCAGTTTCTTTAATCTAAGCACCCACACTCACTGAATGTTGAAGCACCTCAAGAAGGCTGCATACATTACAAACGTTAGACTCTCATTTTGACAAAATGCTGCCCACCACTCTGAAATAACTGAACAAAGTGATGTATTTGAAATCCTGTTTTCCATTTGGTTGAGAACTGCTGTGCACCTTTCACCAGCTGACAATGCGATGTATGTCTCAGTCTCGCATTAAGAACATCTCTTAAAGTGGAGGGAAAAAATGCAGGCATTTTTGGTTGCATTTTAAGACACTTGGCCAGTTATTCAGATTTTTTTTTCAAAGTGCAACTTCTGCATCCTCTGATTTTAAAAGCAGCAACAAACTCCCAAAGTGTCAAACTAAGAAAGCTGAGAACTTGCCTGCAATTATTAACACATTTCTTGTGTTTAAGAGGGTGTCCAAAGGGTAACAATCTCTGTGACTGACTGGATATAATGAAAACAGAAGCTCTGAATGTTTGACGAGAGATTTCTCATGCAGTGAGACTCCTTTTTGTGAAGCAGAGTTGCTCGGTGAGAATGAGACCATAGTTAGTTTCATAAATTGAGAAATAATCATCATAATGAAGCTGCCTTGGCAAGTGCAATCACTTCTAGGATTACACAACCACACTTCTGCAAGTGTGAGAATTTCCTTTTTCCTTTCTTCCTTTCCATAAGTGAAGCCAAAATGAAACACAATTTCTTCTGCCACATGAAGGATTTGATCTTCACCAATTTGAACGATTTGATCAATTTTATGTTTCGCACAAATCACATCTGTCACCACAGACGACAGCCACTTGCAAACCCATCTGAAGTAAAGACAATGGACTAAGCCAAGTACACCCTGCAGTGATGCTCAGAAATTTATCACAGGTTAAAAAGAGAAAACACAAACTCACCATGTATCAGATTATTTGACTTAAGAATTCTAACCTTAGTTACTCAGTTATGGTGTAATAAGCAGGTAGGAAGAGAAAAACAGTCCATATCATACAGAAAAAGAATAGAAAGTGAGGAGTTTTGCAGAATGCTGTGTGTTAACATAGCTTGGTAGAACATGCCGGCACAGTAGCTGAGCAGCTGATAAGTGGAACCCAAATGAAGCATTATCCATCCACAAAGTGACACAGTCACAGTTCACACAACCAGCAGCGTGATCACACCTTAAATAAGTTTAAGAAAAACAGAAGGAAAGAAAAGATAGCCAAAAGAAAAAAAAAAAAGCATGGGCAAATCTGGTAGCACCCAGCTGGCACTGGTACTTTCTTTTATTTTTGTTGGAGGGCAAATTTACAAGTGAAAAAAAAAATCGTCTTGTTCACAACTCATTTAGCACCGCATCTCTAACCTGGCTGTTGATGTTGTTGATGTTACTCTCCTTTTTACGGGTTTCTGTCAAGTGAAATGCCTGGTCACACAGAGCAGAATCACCTTGCATCCTCTGTCCAAACCAGCTAACAAACTTTTTTGTTTTAAGGTGGTTTTTTTTACTCCCCTTCCAAAGCTTAGAGATAGAGCAACAGGATCTTGCTTAGATCTAAGTAACAGGAACATTCCCATTTACTCTAAACAGAGCAAGAACTGCCACCTAGACCCCGAGTACTTCTCTAAAATACACATTTTTGAAGTAACAGTCTGAAGATTTAGCAGACAATGTCATTGCACTATCTGGAAAATAACACTGATACCCGTGGGAACACAGAAACCTGTTCTGGGGAAGAACTGCTCATGTTCATAACTCACCCGTACCGCTCGCTCGCCAGCCCTGCCAGCATCCATTCCCAGAAGCTGTCCAAGCCCCATTTCCACAAATGGCAGAGGTTCGATTAGTTTAAAGAGAAGTTTTGCGACTGAAGTAATTACCAGATGGTTTAAGAGTAGTTTTCTGTTCTCAAAAGCATCAACATCATATGCTGCAGTGTGTCCCATTGACACGCCTGGTTTACAGAGATTGCTTTGCAGGATTTAGCAGGACTTCAAGTAGATCCTTTACTCCTTAAATAATCATTAGGGTAATTTAGTGGCTAAGGATATTGAGCAGCTAAGTGTTTAAAAAAAAGCAATAAAATTAGTCCATTAAATCCATGAAGCACCATGGACAGAGTTACTTCTGAATTGCTGGTATTAGGTAGTGGCATATAGAACAGTATTTTTCTCTGCTGATTACAGATCAAACTCAACAATCAAGGCCAACCATTGGAGCTATTTTACACTAACTGAGATCAGATTCTTTCCAGAAGGTGACTTTCATGCACTGCAGCACCAAAGCATCCTTTGTGGCAGGTCCTGCCCAGCATTTCAGCACCTCCCCGCCCTCCCTTCCACTGGGCTTTTCACTGAATGAACGTTGTGTTCTAGGATGCAATGTATTAAAAAAACATTTATTTTAGGCAAAATTTAAAAGACATTTGTGATTACATAGAAATACAGTTTCCAGTTGGATCACATAACCTTTTCATTAAAAATGAAAAAATGCACTTTTGTGTTGATTTAAGTATTCTTTATGGATTCACCGGTAATATTTAAACATGCCATTTGCAGTCAACTGTCATAAAAATCAGTAAAGAATAAGATTTCTTAAAATGTGCAAATATTATCTTAGTGTTACCATTGATAATAAATGACCACTAAATACATACTTATTATGTAAAGCTCTTTAAAGTACAATAAAAATACAAAATCTATTTGTTACAAAAGGCCATTGCTATGGCTACTACTCATACTCATTATACAAATTCCAAAATACTACATGACAAACAAAATTATAAAGACTTTTCTTTATGAAACATACACTATTCTATTTGTTAGTGAATTCAGATATTTTTATATATCTATATCTGTATATAGTACTCTATATGGATGTTGAACAAAGAGAGAGGAAGACTCATGTAATGTAGGACATTAAGGCCCCTATTCAGCAAGGCACCTGAGCACATGTCAAACTCGGCAAAGGAATAATCCCACTCATTGCAGTGGACTTCAAAGGTATATGCAGAAGAACTTTGTTGAACAAGCTGTATCTTGTACTTATCTGTACATAAAGATGTATCCAGTTCTGGGGCCCCCAACACAAAAAGGACATGGAGCTGCTGGAGCAGGTCCAGAGGAGGCCACAAAAATTATCAGAGGGCTGGAAAACATCCCCTGTGGGGACCAGCTGAGAGAGGTGGGGCTGTTCAGCCTGGAGAAGAGAAGCTGTCAAGGGGACCTTATTGTGGCCTTCCAGTTCCTGAAGGGGTCCTACAGGAAAGCTGGGGAGGGACTTTTTACAAGGGCAGGTAGTGATTGAAAAAAGGGGAATGGTTTTAAACTGGAAGAGGGTAAATTTAAAGTAGATATTAGGAAGAAATTCTTTACTGTGAGGGTGGTGAGACACTGGCACAGGTTGCCCAGGGAAGCTGTGGATGCCCCCTCCCTGGCAGTGTTCAAGGCCGAGTTGGACGGGGCTTTGGGCAACCTGGTCTGGTGGAGGTGTCCCTGCCCATGGCAGGGGTTGGACTGGAGGAGCTTTAAGGTCCCTTCCAACCCAAACCATTCTATGATTCTGTGATTCCATAAACATGTGATGAGGAATTTGCAAAATGCATTTTTGGTGTAAACTGTAACTGCTAAGGACAAAACAGGAAGTATCACAAAAAAACTCTGAAGAAAAAATAAAGGAAATATTTTTTAAAAAATCTGATCTTTTTTTCCACATCTGTATGTTTTAAGGGGAAAATACGACAGATTTTAAAGTTTTTGAACTGAAATACTATGGAGTTGGGCATCAAAACACTAATGATAATACATTGCTGAGATAAGTTTAAGGAGTTATTTATTGCTTATGTTAAGGATTAATGAAGATTATGCATAGACAGGTCAGTGTTAAACTCACTTGCAAAATACTCAACAGAGTGGGACTGTAAACATTCAGGTGTTGAAAGGTGCTTACAGAATTGAGCCCAGTAAACGCAGAGTGCCTGCTTATAACAGAATTACAGAAATTCCTAAGGAAACGCAAGACCATAACCTTCTTTTTAAGTTATGGTGATCATGTAATGAATTCCAAATTATATACGTTATTATAAAATATCAAACCAAAGGGCAGTTGCTCTGTCCATTCTGCAATTTAGCAGTTCTTCTATGCTCACTAAACTCTAATTAGCATATGAGCAAACATGAATTAAGGACCTAAAGATCTTCTGGATTTTATACACTAATAACAACATATATACAGCACAGTAACCACACAGAGTAATGGAAATCAATTACATGGCATCAAGATTTACCTTTTAAGCATATATAAATGGTCAGTATTTTCTGCTTTTTCACTTCAATTTGAAATTTTTGTACTAGATATTAATAATTTTAATGCTTTGATATTAAATGGCTTTAAAACAATTTCAAAATGCTGCCAGGTATTATGTAAAAATCATGCTTGTGTGTCTGCAAACAGGGAGAGAGGTATGTGTGAGCTTTCTGAAGAACTTCTCGAGGCTAATAGCCACAAAGCATAGTAAACTTGGGCCATAATATGAGAGAAAAAAACACAACAGCGACATTTAATTCATCTTTCATAAACAAATACAACTTTTTACATTTGTACAGGACAAGACTGGACCTAATTTTGATTTTTACAGAAGCAAACCTCGTGAGAGTTTACATGTGTAAAAAACCATTTTTGGCACACGGATAATATCTGTGAATATGTGTTCAGAATTAAAAATACCCAAACAATCCACTGTGGAGGAATGTCACATTTAGTTTCTTGGCATCAGCACCTGCTGTCTAGGGGGTCAAGACAAAATACTGTGCCTTCAAGAGTTAATCCCATTTTGAACCCCTCCTGCAACGAAACGAGACATAGTTAATAAAAAGGAAAGTGATTTCTGGAGGATTAAGCTTTCTTTCTAAAAATATCTGAGTTTATCTTTAAGGAGGTAAATCAGAAGCATGTTTCAGAGTTAATTCACAGACATTTACATTATTCGGTCAGGCAATTTTTAAGAGGACTTAGTGGTTAATTTATAAAAGGGTGTATCTTGTACAACAAAAGAAATACAGCATATATGTAAAATGAAGAAGATACCACAGAATAAACATATTGATTACTCATACATATAGGTTGACAGAAAAACAAGCTGGACTTGCGCCCTGTTGTTCCTGAGGAAAATTCAACGTGATTTATAAGCAGGAAAGACTACAGCGATATGAGCAAAGAGACTCTTATAGTTAGACTTTAAAGATCCAGATAAGTCACAGACATTGTGACTAATACCAGGTGCCTCCTACATCCAGTAATCCCTGATCCCTTAGAAGCAGTCCAACAAAACATGCAGCACACAACCGCATCTCAGAGGTTGGTTCTGAAATGCTCCCTGTGCACTCAAATTGCCAAGTGTATGCTTTACACTGCCCACTGCCCTCCGAGCTTCACTAAAAATGCCAATAAAATCATACTTGTTCTACTGCAAATGAACAAACTGTATTTCAAAGGCAAGAAACTCAGTGAAATAAAATACAATGGTCTTTAGAAAGTGCAAAAAAACTTCTTTACAGGTTCAGACTTTACTCACATTACTTTGATCAGCAGAAACACAACAAGGGGTATAAGCTAGATGCTACCATCCCCTCTACTGAGAAGAAATTCATTCTACCAATACCTGCATGTGGTTTACAAAATGTAGTTAGCTTGCAGCAGTTCTTAAATAATAACAGCACTTCTAACACCGGGAAAGTGTTCTTGTTTTCATTTATCTTTTTACTTTAAAAGAAACTGAATAATTGTGACTTGATCCTCAAAAGAAAAGTCACATTTGAGTCAAAAATGTTTCAGTCTGTCAGATGAAAGTACCGTAAAGGTAAAAGTGCCTACAAACAAGGGCTCAGAACAGAAATGCCGTGAGAATGGTAACTGCAGTGGCACCTGGCACAGTTTTCAGTTCTCTTAGAGAATGCTGACTGCATGCCATGAACTCAAGAGTATGTGCACTCATGAAGCAAACATCTTGCAAACGAAACAAATCTTTTTGTAAAGCAATCTGTATTGGGATTAGACATAAAATCAAGCCTTTTCTCATAATGCACAGCAGTACCTCAAGAGCACACCTTGTAATGTTAAAAGACAAATCCCAAGTCAAACCAGCTTATTTTCAAATAAATGTAAACCTAGAGAATTCACCTACCTAGCTAGAATTTTAAAAGCAAGTGAATATTTAATAACCCCACCAGTTACTGATCAGAAGAGTAATGCAGAGAAACAGAATAAGCTTCCTGGCGATAGCTACTAAATGATCTGAGATTTCCCAAGCAAAATTCGAATTTTCCTAAAGGCAGATCCACATGAAGGGATAATGAGCCAGAAGCAGTCCTGTGGTGTAAACCTTCTCCGACTGCACTACCCAGTTTGCCTTCCCTGGGTGACGCGGTGCTGCTAAAGCTCACTGGCCTATTTGACCTTGGGGTTTTTTTGTTTGCTGGTTGGGGTTTTTTGTTGTTTTTTCCTTCCTCTCCAAAGGCCGAACAGGAAGAGCATTCATTCCTAGCAATCTGGAAAGCCCTTTCACCAAACACGCATCCCATTCATGCCATGCATGCCCTTATCTTTCTTCTATACATTTAAGCACTGTTTATTGGTAGCTGCACTTCCAATGCTCTTGTTCTGGCTAGCTAAGAGCAAATCAGATGATGCATTTGGAAGCACACACATCTCACTGCTCTGATGTTGATCGTGTGGGTTTTTTAAACTTTTGTTTTATTCCATACAAACTGATATTTTGTCACCTATCACTTAGCTTGTGTTTGCTATGACTTTACTTTGAACTATTTTGACTTTCTTAAAGAAACTGCAACTTTGCTCTAGACAGCTTTCCCCTCTGTTTAGTCTTCCTCCTTTTTTAAGCTGTAATATTTTGCATTTAAATAATCAGATTTTCAAATACTTGCAATGTGACCAATGTTAATCCATTAAGAGACTGCTGCATTGTATGTATCATAATTATTTGAAAAGCCTTTTAACTTTATTGCCATAATGAACTACTGTCTGTTCTAAAAGAAAACAGTAATGTCATTGCCAGGTGCTGTTACCTGCATACCTGAGAACCCAGCTTCTATTACAGGCAGAATTTATAAGGAAGTAAAACCTACTACTGTAGTGCCAGGAAGTGCAGAGTTAACACATGCATATTTTAAAACAGCTCATAAACAGAGCTGTCTGTAACAGGAATGTGGCATGAAGCATTGGAACAGGCTACCCAGGGAAGTGGTGGAGTCACCAACCCTGGAGGTGTTAAAAACATGTAGATGTGGCACAGTGGTGTTCAATTGACGGTTGGACTTGATGGTCTTAGAGGTATTTTCCAACCTTAACGATTCTGTGATTCTATTTCAATGTTCACCTGTTAAATCACATAAGCCCCACTATCATCAAGGGTCAATTACTAGTTAAATGTAGGCTCAAACTTCCATGCCAACCATAGAGTCAAAAAAGCCCAACAGCATAAAGAGGAAACCAAGGCAATCTAGATACCCATCTGGGCATTTTTCAGGTTTTAAAAGAATGTAAAATCCAGATTATTTTTTTTCTTTAATATTTAAGTGGAGGACAAGAAGTGCGTAGGACTATAGACCAAAGAAAGTTGTATTGTCTCAATCAATATCCCTGTTAAATTAAATGCAATCCTCAAAAGGGGAAAAAACCCCACAACAACCTTGTCCAACAGACTCTCTGGCAAGGTGATTGCAATCAAATTCTTAAAGATTGGGAAAGCACAGACTTCAGCTCTGCCAAAGCCATCTCCATTACTAATCCCTCAGGTTTTGCAAAATAACTCCAAATTCTTCAAAAATTTTTGGAAACTCCAAAAATATACATTGGCAAATATACGATAATTTAAAAAAAAAAAAATCCAATCAGCTGTGGTCAAGCAAGCCACAGGAAGTGAAGGCTTTAAGAAAAGAATCTCCTTTATGCGCAGACCCAGTTGAATTGTGATTAGTGCAAATAATAAAATAAGTATTCTATGCCATAGGTATCGCAGCGATGAACACCATTTATATACACATATACATATGCATTTCTGTATCGATGCATACATCTCTCAGGTCTTACGGCTCCTACTGGAAGCTGCTCTATGATTATTATAGTATCCATCATGAAGCATATGCCTACTTCTGACTCTCCACTCCAAAACCCAGCATTCGCAGCTGCAATAATAATGAAGTCAGTTGGAATGACTGAGTAGATTATAAATTATGATTTGTTTTTATCTTTTTTTTTCCTTAATAAACTTGATTAATGTGTTAGGCAGAATATTTTTTCCTTTAAAAATGACATATATAGTCAGCACTTAGTACACATTATGTACTATATATATATATATTAAAAAATGCATCCTTAATTTTAATACATAGCATTTTAAATATTTTGCCTTGTGAAATTCAGACATTTCAGCTTGTAATAATGTGTTCTTAGCATAACATACTGCCTGCTCATTAAAAAGCATGTGTGCCACGGCTTTCTGTACTTTAAAGGCTCAGGAAACAGCAACACCTCATGTGGTCAGGAAGATCTCTCAAGTTTGCTGATTTTCAAGGAATGCAGAAAAAGGCCATCCCCTGGTACTGGACAGGAGTGGGAAGGGGAAGGGCTATGAAGTACACATCTGTATTGTGCCTTGCTCCTGTGTTCATATCTCCACGATGACAGTGTCAAGTAACTTTTTACTTCCAATGTGATTTACAACAAGTACCGAACATCTCAGTTACCCAGGAGAATGACGGTGGTGTACTAAAGGATATGATGGGTCTCTTAAAGACAACAGCAAAGCTTGTTTTCACTAGAAAAAGTAACTCAAAACCAACCTCTCTTCCAAAACTCACACTTTTTTGTGTCTATGATAATATGATGTGAGGTATTCCAGTAAAAAACAGTAAACAGTAAAACACAAGGAACTTCCTTTGCATTGAAGAGAAATCTGCCGAAGCCAACCATTATGACCCTTAAGTCACAAGGACTTCACTCAATGACCCTAAGTCAGCACAAACACAATGAACTAATGATAAATTTACATGTCTCTGAGATGATAATGTAGAGGGCTGAGCATAATTTATTTCAGATGGAAAGATGACAAGCCTACAGTCTGCTTCAGGTCATGCAGGGAGAATGGCTTATAGCTCCTGGAGGCTTTATGATATTAACTACCTTGAGATTTTAATAAATTATAGCAGC
The DNA here is from genome assembly GCF_000695765.1 of Mesitornis unicolor. Taxonomy (NCBI): domain Eukaryota; kingdom Metazoa; phylum Chordata; class Aves; order Mesitornithiformes; family Mesitornithidae; genus Mesitornis; species Mesitornis unicolor. Next base: position 112,111 of record NW_010175238.1, read on the forward strand.
TGTTACTGGTATGATTCATGACCCAAGGAAACTTCCCCTCACTGCAAGATTTCTGGGAAAAATAGACAGATTCATTTTATTAATGTCTGGATACGGTGAAAACAGAGAGGATGAAAATATGTTTCAGCATAAGAGTGGAGCAAAACAGGAGGTTGGATTGTCATCAGAGAGAGGCCTGAGCTGTAAAACTCACATCTCAGCACATGTTTGAGTTCTGAGCTCTCCAAAAAGATCAACAGAGATTGGACTGAGAAATGGAACAGAAAAAGCTGAAGTGTGAAATCTGGATCCTCACTAAAGATTAAACATAATCCCCCAGAGGTCAGAGAACTTCATCTGATCTCATTAACTTCATAATCTCAGATGCAAAGTAAAAGCACCCCCTACTTCAGAGTTTATTCTCCAATGCCTCTTCTGCTGTGCTGTGCCCTCCACTCCCACATCGCTTGCACATCACCTTCCACACAGATGCGGAGACAGCTTTTCTGCAGACTGCGTATGTTTGTTGAGGCATCTAACATAGCTCTACACGACAAATGAGATACAAGAGCCTGGACAGAGCTGCTCCAACCAGGCTGTCACTGCCTGGCATAAAGGCAGTCACCCTGCCAATCTGGGTGTAGGATAAACCGCATTTAATGTCTGCTCAGAATAAAAGCTTGTATTTTGAACTATTAGATGTGTTCGTAAACTTTTGTATATTTAATGGGATACGTATTTACTGAAACTCAGGCTGTAGTTTCATAATGTGAAGACAACAGATCCCTTCACTTTGTATTCCAGACAAGGAAAGAAGCCTACATTTTCTTTTCCTGTGTCTTAATGTTAGATTTCCCAGCGCACATCACATGTTCTGTTACATGGTTTTACCTTTTGCAGGTCTGCTTCACCTTCAAAGAATCACAGAATGGTTTGGGTTGGAAGTGACCTTAAAGATCATCTAATCCAAATCTATTCTTTTCCAGTTTAAAGCCATAACCCCTTGTCCCATCACTACATGCTCATGTAAAGGGTCCCTCCCCAGCTTTCCTGTAGGCCCCTTCAGGTATTGGAAGGTTGCTATAAGGTCTCCCTGAAGCCTTCTCTTCTCCAGGCTGAACAACCCCAACTCTCTCAGCCTGGCTTTACAGGGGAGGTGCTCCAGCCCTCTGATCATCTTTGTAGTCCTCCTCTGGACCCACTCCAGCAGTTCGATGTCCCTTTTGCGCTGGTGACTCCAAAGCTGGATGCAGTGCTCCAGGTGAGGTCTGACCAGAGCAGAGCAGAGGGGCAGAATCACCTCCCTGGCCCTGCTGCCCACACTTCTTGTGATGCAGCCCAGGATTTGGTTGGCCTCTGGGCTGCAGATGCACATTGCCGGCTCATGCTGAGCTTCTCATCAACCAGCACCTTCCCTCTTACAGGCTGTGTATCTAACAACTGCTGACTTCTACCACAGCTATCTTTTGCTTATTGCAAGTTTTTAAGTAATTATTTCTAATAAAAAATGCATTCAACAAATGTGATTGTACTAGTACAAGAATCTGTGTATCAAAGGCTTTGCTTAAACCATTGAGAATGTGGTGATGATTAAAACTGGAGATTTTGCTAGTACACATGGAAAACAAACAGTAATGAAAATGAAGGCTTAGTATTATAGCCGCTGATAAGACAAACAGAAAAGACAGAAGAAAACTAAAATCAGCTGTCCCTACCTTAAAATTGCAGGCCCCTAAAAATTAAAATGGCCTTGACTTACAGAGTTGTCTATATAAAACACAAATCTTAAAAGTTTTGATGTATTTTTATATATATGTACACACACATGCATAACAATAAAAACACTAAACACATGCACACTTCAATTGTAAATGCTTTAAATACCATTATTAAAATATGATATACCAACCATCGCTGACGCTAGGCACCCAGGAAAGCACAAGAGAAAAAGAGATATTAGGAGAAACATGTTTAACCTGTATTTTGCACCAATCGCACATAGTGAAATAACTGCACATAGCTTTTGCTTTAGCCAAAATAATATGTTTTTTCACAGCCTGACAGCTTTGCACTTGTTCTCAATTGGATTATACATGAATAAGTTTTGTGCCTCCATAAAGATCCACAAATAAATTTTCAGTAGAAGTGTCAGAGTATGCCAAGACTGGTATGCTAGAATCTCTAATGGTGAGACTAGTTTATAGAACAGACTTAAACGCTGGAAAAAAAGAAAATACATACGTGCCGGGAGGGACACCTGACCAGTGCAATATTCTTTGCAATAGGACAGAGAAATGCCCTAAGGTTTGGGGGTTTTGCTATTGGTTGGTTGTCTGCTTTTTAGGTCAAGTGAGTACACACAATTATATGAGTTTTTCATTTAATGACTTAAAAAGTATTTGATAAAGATTTCTACTGTTCCATTCACCGAAGCTTTATGAGTTGACAAAACTTTGCAGCCTTATATGCTAACAATATAAAATTTTACCAAAAGATTAGCTGTAATAAAAGCTCTGTGTGTGTGACATTTAGGTACAGTCACAGGATTATTCCTAGTACCCACAGATACTACAGCATACCTTTTTCCTAAAATGGGCTATACACAGTGGAAACACCGATATGGATCAATGTGAGGTGATACAAGATTTGGTGTTTTGTGCTGAAGGGCTTGATCATAACATTACAGCATTCACAAAACAGAGGCACTTTTACCAGAACTGCAAAGAAGCCAGTTTTGGCTCTTAGCTGCTATATGAAATAGCCAGAGCACAAGAGAGCAAGAACCTAACTTTCTGACTTCACAGTGAGCGGAGTTTGCCAGTGGCACCATACTATACTGATGTGGAAAATGAAATTTCACAATAAACGGCAATTCATAACTTTACTTAGGTAAATTAAACAGTATTTAAATGTTATTTCAGCCATTTTGAACTGTTTCTGCTCCTCTCTAGGCAGAACCGAAGGAGCCCAAGAGCTAGCTCTCTTGGACTGTGTGGGCTCCTGAGAAACAAGAGGGCTGGAAGCACTGGGAACACTTTGTGCTGAAGAGCCAGGATCCTAGAAATTCAAGTTCCCAGTATTTTCAGCCTTCTATTTTGCTGACAGGCTGCTGAAATAAAACAAGCAGATAACCAAGCTGGCAAGGAACTAGTCTGGAAAGTCTGAGTGAAGACAGTGATTTATTCCAAAAAGGCTTTCTCCTAGAACTGCTTCAAAATTGGGTCAGTAACTGACCAGATACTGTCGAGCGTTTCAGAATCAACGATCATTTTCTGATAAAAACACACCAGTTCAGAATTCTTGAATCAATTCTCAACAGTTTAATTGTCCCAGAGTGCCACAGCTATTTTCAAAAGCAGTAGAAAACTGCCATGGCCCCTTAAGCACGTACTTTGCCTGTGGCAATGCTAGGGAAAACCAGACTAAAGCCCCCAAAGGAAAGATCAGGGTATAGCAGGGTGGTAGAGATTTCTGGAACCGAAGAGTAACAGCAGCAGTGTATGGGCAGGGCTTTCATCTCCACTTTCCCATTTAGCTCGCTCAGACCCTTCCCAGGCTAGAGTGGCAGTACCCACTTTGATTACATCGCTTATAGACCCCAAATCAGTGCAGGTGTCTGTATTTGTACCACGGGTTAACATCTGTAAGGATCTTCATGCAGACAAATTCAAACTCCAACTCAAAGAGCACGAGATATACTTACAAAAGCAATAGTCAGAAATAGGTGGGGTTTTTTTTCTATGTATTTGTATGTGCAGTCTGGAATACATTTTCAGAATACTGTAGATATGTATTTTGAGAACATTCATGCAGCATTGAAAACTGCATAATTGATAACCCAATAGTTACCTGCATCTCATCTAGTTTGGACTGAATGTCTGGAGGGAAATCTCCTGCTCCACAGCTAAAAGGGTCAAAAGGTTCTGCTCCAAAAAGGTCTCTCTCTGGAACAACAGAAAAGTGAATCACTGAGAGAAAATGTATGGGCTACAACAATAGCTCTTTGAAGAAATCATCTCACATCTCCTTACGAGTTGAATGTAGCACCTCCAGATATACAACTGATTAACATCCAAATTTGAAATCCAGGTCTTGGTTAGCTTTCCAAAGTTTAAAACTCTTTTACAAAACTATTTTTCCGAAAACACCATCAACTTCTGTTGAAGCCGCTACTTAGCTCTCATTAAAGGTTATGCCTTAGAAAGGAATTTTATCGATCTGATGAGAAGTTTCAACCTGAACAGGGCCTCTACTGCTGAAGTGCACTCTGGAGTCAGTGGGTATAGGGAGTTTCAAAAACGAGGAGGAAACAACTGGACAGCAGTTGTCAAATTTCATTTTAACATCATGTCAGAAACATATTCTTGCAAACAACCTAGCCTTCATGTCCCCTGTCTGCCGCTTACCACCTAGCTAAGGACATCTTTAAACAACTAACCTTACTCATGAAAGGCAAGGTCTACATTTCATACAGTTCCCCAGTGCCCAGCTGACAGTGACTAAAACAAATTGTCAGAGTTTTAAAATCTTGAATAAAATCAAGTTAAGAAACACAGAACAAAAAAAGCATAGGACCATGACAGGTCCCTGGACCCAAAAATAGAAGGACTAAAAATATCTCTGCCAACACCACACAGTTTCTCACTTTTTCTTAACAACAGTATGATTTCTAGTGCTCAGGGTATTTTTTTAATTTGTTTCTTTTTTGTCTAGTGAAGAAGCAGCACATCTAATACATTTGTTTTTTTCTTGCTAGACCAGTGTAATGCTAGCCCTTCACATCTAACAGCCCAAATACTTTGGATTGGGCTTTTTGTTGTTGTTGTTACTGTTGCTTTTCTTCTCAGTAATGTTTTTTTCTCTCTACATGTAATGGTGCCATCTATACAGACTTTTTCTATTGCATATTGGGTTGAACTAAACCAGTAAGAAAATAATTTTGATAACCCAACCCAGCCACATTCATTGCAAAAATTCACAGAACCGAAATTAATACAGTCCTATGTCCTAACTTTCATGGTTGCAAGAAACACAGCAAGAAACCTGGTAAGCACACTACTTATCTTAAAACAACATTAGCTCAAGAGCATGAGAGTGGAAGGGTCCATTAGCAGCTAGACAGTCTTCTGGTTAAGCACAAAATTTTACCCTTAAAATCCATGATACGGAAGCTGACAACTGACTACTTGGCACAAAATCCATGTTGCAGTTGCCAGTCATCTTATTAGTGCTGAAGCTCGTTTATACAGCTAAATAAATGTCTTTATTTTGGCCTCCTTGGAGTCAGAGTTTTAGACTTGTACTTGTCCAGGCTCTTCAACACTTTAGTGTGCTTGCCAGTCTCCGTGGGTTCTGACCTAATCCTTTAGCTGTTAACAGGCTGCACAACAAGCACTTTAAATAATGAGCAGCTACCAGCGTTCATTTCTATAATAAAATACAGAAACAAGCAGGAACTTGATTAATTAGCCACAGTTTTTTAAATATGTAAACAGTTACAAACGATCACATAGGACCAGGAGATGGCCCAGACTGGACAGCCTTATTCCAAACGTTCACTTAAGCCAAAAAAATAAATCTACCCTTTCTCGGCAGAGGCACACCGCCTGCATGCAAAAGAGACTTTAATTAGGATGATCTAATGTAAAAATTAGGATCTACCTTGTCCCTGCCACTTTCACAGCCAAAATGGGTCTGCTCCAGTATAACCAGTGTCCTTACATGCTCCTATGCTCCTAACAAGAAACCTTCAGATGTGTAGCAGCTTTGACTTTCAATCTAACCTCTACTGGGCAAAAAGTAATTATGTTTTACACTTTGTGACTCATAAATCCAGTTGTTCTTTATGTAGGTACTTTTTTTTCCCTTCTCCACAGGTTCTTTTTACCCCTACAAGGAGCTGCCAGTTTTCTGAGGACAAACAGCTTAAAGCAGAGTTTCAACACCAAGCCTTAGCAAACATTCAAGGAACATATTTAGGAAAAAAAGGGTAGAGTCCATGTCTGGCATTTCTAAGTACTGGAATATGACTTACAATTATTTTTGAAAATAAGTATTTTGCGCACTATTATGGGTATTTTCTCATTCATGCCTTATTATTTGGCTTCTTTAATGACAGCACTTCTGAGCTCATTAGCAGGAGAATGGCAGAAGCTTTAGCGCCTTTAACGGCATCTGCCTTTAGAGGAAGGACTACTTCATTTATATTGTTATTCAAGGCCGACTTTAAAATTAGCCAGAGTGTAACTTAGAATTCTAAGTGACAGAGCCTAATAAACCCTGTAGAATGAAACTCAAAATAGAGAAATATTTCCTAGCTGAGTTTCTATGAAAAATTATTATTTTAGTAACTATCTCTATTACAACTTGCTAACCATTTCAGTGTAACAGCTGAAAAAGTCCACAGTACAATTGCTTTTCTGCATTTAAAATTTGTGTGTTAAATGAGAGATTGCACTGCTAAGAATCCTGGAAGGATAAAGCTCCCAGCAATATTTTCAATAGCATTACCAGTATTTCTTTTTTGAACAGAAGCTGAAGAACATGTGGAGCCTGGATGAATGCTAAAATTTAGTCACTGCAGAGCTGCCCTATCACACGGGATCTCCATAAGCTTATTTACTAGTGTTCACTGCACTGTTCACGAGAGGACTCCCTTTTAGGAGAGATGGGATTAAGTGTTTTTTTATTTCAGGTTAGAGAATTTGCATGAAGATTGACTATAACAAGAATACCTTGCCTGGCACACTCCCCAGAACAGTTGTAACATAGACAGGCATTTCTTTCTCCAATACACAGCTACTGTAAGCCTTTGAAAACGATCCCTGCAAACAGCAATATAATTTCCTCTACCTTTCCCATTCCTTGCTAGGTGGAAATAAGTTCTCACCTTGGGAAATACAAAACCATGAAATGCTCACGTTTTACATCTGCAACTCAACCCACAGAAAGACATGAACAGATAATAAATTCTTGTTTCTGTGACCTCTCTGACATTCAGGACAAGAAACACACAATACTGGAGACTAGCGACCTGCACACTGTAATCAACTCAAAGCCAGCAATTACCAAACAAAAGTATAAATATTTGGCTTTTCTGCTGCATTTCGCATTCCCCAGATGTCCTGGAGCAGCTGTGATGACAAATAAAAATTAACTGCACTGAAGACAAGCACCCAAGAAAATATTTGGAATAAGCCGAGACAGTGAAGTCAAGGAAGCTTTTCCCTTAGCTGCTGGTTACGCTGTATTTTTTTCTTTTAGAATAATTACAAGACAAAATGGTTCCACCATTATTTCTAACAACAGACTCTTAAATATCACTGGAAAAACAGCATCTTGGAGCAGATTTCTACACCTGCTAGTTGTGACCATGGATTGTTCAAGATGCATTTGAGCAAAAGAAACGTTGAACAATTCGAGAGAATGCTCCTCTCCCGTTCTTTTCTGAGATACCACAACAATGCCGCACCAACAAGAAACTCACAAATTAATTTCTCTTTTAATTGATTAAAATTAATAAATTTATTCCTTCCTTTAAGATCACTCACAAGAAATCTTGCAACTCCTTACTTTATAGAAACAATTCTGGAAAGTGCTTTTGGTTTTCAAAGAATGACTTTTTTTGTAATTAATACCTAAAAAGACAGCATATATTTGTCCAATCTGCAACTTTCCATCCAAAAATTATGTAAATTTCTCCTTTAAAATAGGTAAAACCAATCATTTGCCATCACTTACATAGCTATTAGTGCACAGACATTTACTGAAAAGCCGTATTGGTATAATGCTGAACAAGAACTCAAAATTTCAAGAATCTTCTCCCTTTTTTAAAACGTAAATGCTTTGGAAATAACCGCCTTTCCAAGAAAAAGGTCAGTGTTGCACTCTTCCAGTATTAGAATACTGCACTTCTCGAATTATGTACTGAGAGAGTCAAAGCAAAATATGCCATTTATAACCTCCTGAAAGGAGAGCTGGCAAGCAAACTTCTACCTCCAGGCATTTCTCCTTATGAAAAGCTGACCTGTCATCCTGGTGCCAATTATGACCTATGAAGCTCTTGGTCTTGGAGGAACCCAAAGTGCTTGCTATTGTTACCGGCTCCTGCAAATGGGACCTGTCTTTCTAGTGCAGTGTTACTCTTCAGTGATTTGTCAAACTGGCCAGGTGATGAATAAGAGGAACTCTGGCATTTAGCAGCACATTTTGCTTGAGCAGCACAAGAGCCATACCTAGGTAACAGGCAGCTGAACCTCACTTAGACAAACAGCAACTGAGGTTGACACTAGCAGAGAGAAGGCGCATCCTTGTCTTTCTCCTTGTTTATCACTGAACATGATAAATACAGAAGTTATAAAAATCATAAAATCCAACAAAATCACCCTGTAATTTAATCAAAAGCGATGGAAAAAAGAACTGCTCAAGTGCAGTGACAAAGAAAGTAGAGATCAGAACATGAAAAGATGGCCTCAGAAAATGGGAGGCTCCAAACTTCAGCTCCTCTTGGTTGTCACCGATCTGACTTGTATTGGAGAACGAAATGCCAGCTGGCAGCAATAACACCATATAAAACAAGGTATTATTGTACATTATAGTAATGTAACATTACACAGCTTGAATGAGGTTCTTATGGGATCTGAACCTTCTCATCTGAGACAGTAAGTCCTTGTCTGATTTTAGAAGTATTCCTCCTCTGTTTCAAATCACATTTTTGAAATATGCCAAAGTGTGTTAATAGCTGATGAAAGCAATAATATTTAACACATAAAGTACCAGGATGTAGACTGAAAGAGCAGGGATCAGAAGTAGAAAGACTGATGTACTTCTGTAATCTCTCTCTAAAGCATGGCATCCTGTTGAGCACAGAGAATCAACAGACACCAGCTGCCATGTCTCTGAACTATATAATCAATTTAATGCAAATGAATGAAGTGCAGGACAAACAGTGATTTTAAACAGTACATATAATAAAGAATAAGCAACTTATTTAGAGTATTTTCTGTATTAAAAAACCTACATAGCTGGAATTCTCAAGACCACTCAGCATTGAGCACTGAATCCCACAAGACTTCTAGCCACAATTTCAATGGCACCAAGGCAGGAAAGTCGCTAAAAAGAAACCTCCTCCTGTAGTTCAATTCAAGTTATTATTTTTGAAACTGGATATGCACACTGAGATTGATTTTATGGCATTGCTTGCAGTTTCAGAGGAACAAATTAGAAAATGCAAAAGGAGTTCATGGAGTGGGTGTCTTTTAACTATTTTTTGTTGTTATTTACAAAGCCATAAAAACTCTCTTAATAGAACAGTTGTATTCTAAAATTCTATTAGAAAATCGTAATCTTTTAAGATATTTAAGAATAGTTAATATTAACCATTCTTAATAGAATAGTTTTAAATTCTCTTTATATACCCTTTGAGAAATCCATAGAAATTGATCAAAATTAATTTAAAATCTTCTCTTAAATAGAACAGATTTTTTCATTGAATCAATAGACTCAACATCTACTTTCTCCTTAGAGGATGACAGTCATTCTGAGCAATGGAACCCAAGGTTGCAAAGGATATGGTAATGATATGGTACTGGGGAAGACATTCATTTACTCGAGTTTTACAATGCATGTTCTCAGTTGTGCACAGCTCTCATTCATACCTGAAAACTCTTTGTACTAGCAGCGTTCTCCAGGCAGAAACTCTTCAAATGTGGCTTTATATGGTGGCAGGCAGTAACATTAATGTCCCTTATCCATAGTAAAATAGGCATCAGAAACAGAAGCTACTACACACAGACCGATTATTTCTACAACCTCTAACACCGCTTGTATATGCTCTGCTCTCCCCCAAGGGATTCCCAAAGCTTCTAAAAATACTTTGGGGCCTCCTAAAAGATTTCCAGTGAAGCCAAGAACCTTACCCTAGCTGCTTTCAAGCCTTTGGAAAATAAAATTGCTATTGCTAATCTTTTGAAGATCTTTTAGCAGTGGTTCACAGATCTGCAGAGGTTCACCAACTAGAAATGAAAAACAAATCTGTAGATGGTATAAAAAGCAGTATTAAAAATAGCATTCCAAGACAGTCTGCTTCTGAAGGGACTTCTTCAGCTCTCACTTCTGCATCATCTTCACCATACTTACTCCACTCGCTGTCTTCCCCTGAAATGTAGGCTTTAGATGCTACAACTGTGGCTTGACAAAGGAAGAACTAGCAGGAAGTAAAAGTATTTCTTGAAGCAAGTACAAAAAAGATACTGTAAAAGAAAAGCCAAGTTAAAATCCCCAACCAAACTCCTTCAAACTGACGATATAATAGCTTTGGCAAGTAAATAACTTTGTTTATAATGTAACTTGACAGCAACATCAATGACTTTGGGAAGATGGTATAGAAATGAAATGGCAGTATTGAATGTGATTTATAAAATCTGTATTTGGCTTTTCATGCACAATGTACATAAAACTTTAAAGATGCTTTATTAAAAAATATAATGTAAGCAAAAATTAGGTCAGTTGTTACAAAACTTACTGATCTCTGTAGATCTACTGGGTACTGGAGGAGGCTGTGTATCATTGCGAGTAGGTGTTGATGACTGAGGGGATATGGGAGAAAAGGGAACCATATCAAAGATGTCAGTGGAGGGTGATTTAGGTGTCACACTGCCTGCCTACAATAAGGACAATAAATATTAGGGCAATAATTCACAATAAAAAGATCACAATACTGAATTCTTCAGCATGCGGATAAGAGCCACAATTTCAAAAAAGTTTTAAAGTAACCATCAGCATGCAAAAAACAGCTCCTGACACCAAGCAAACAGCACTTGCAGTTCGGAGTCTGAAACATGCTAAAACTCTCCAATATATAAGCAGCATTGTAATTTTTCCATTTTCAGTTCATCTGGTACAGCCAGAAATACCTCACAGTTAAACCCGAAAAAGCTGCTGACAGGCAGCTCTCTACTGCAGACAGATGAACACAGGTATGTTCACAAGGCCCACTTAAGCTAATACTGCAACAGCAATAGGCTATGGTCTGGAGTGCACAGAACAAGTACCTAAAATTAAAAGATACAAGCCCATTATTTCTTGTTCGCTAATTCTTCCTTACATGATAACTTATCTGACAATCTAAAAAACCTGTTGTGATCAAAACTTTAGATATTTTTTTTTGGTAAGTAACACACTAGACGCACAATGCACTGAATATCCAAAATTAAACTCTCATTCTTGAATGTGGAATAGAAGAGAATTCATTAGTTAAGGCCCAGGAATTCGGAAGGGTTCAAAAAAATATTGGAAAAGAAAGAAGTGCTCAACCCAGCACTTACTATTGTGCTATAGCCATATTTAGTTTTTAATGATTAATTCCTCCTCTGCCATCAGCCCATTACTCCAGGACACAAATGAGGCACAGTCAAGTCAGAATAAACTGAACACTAAAGACAGATCATGAAATAGATTAAAACTGAGACTGACAGGCCGAAGACAAAATACATATGCAAAACTCATTTGCATGTGAATGTTACTACTCAGACAATACAAAAAGCCTAAAAGCCTACTTTCGGTGTATTAGAAAGACCATATAGCCAGGCACAGAGAAAGTCTGCAACTTTTAAATAAGATTCAATCTGACCAAAATATTCACATGAAAATTTCTAAGTACAAGCAAAATTAGTCACACAGATTCTTTGATTCAGAATTCACGAATACGGCAACCTGGCAAGCAGGTAACGTTCAGCACATCAGAGTTTCATGGACCTAAACCTTATTCTCTATTTCTCTCTGGAGGCTACAGTGGCTGCTGAGAAGGAAAGGACATTTGATCCATGGTCTTCCACTGAACATACTGCTTAAAGAGAAAACTAGAATCTGAAGTCCTATGTTTCCTATTTCCTTGGAGTTTTGAATTCATACTTTAAATTTGGACTAGGAGATATCTAGAACTGTTCAATATCTCCAATAACTTAGGATATTTCTACCTACGTATACTGAGGTGCCAAGCAAATTAAATAAGTAAACAAACAAATAAATAAATCTATCTACATTTAACATGCTGCTTTTTTGTTGTTCTGCTTAAAATAAAACTTAGGCATGTTATTCCCTGGCAAGACCAGAGGTGAATTAGCAGTATAAAATAACTAATTTTTAAGATTTTTACACATAGTGTCTTGTAAAAAGATTTCAGTGCATATTGTTTAGACACAATAGGCTCTTATTGCTACGTTCATGGACCCTGCATTAATCTCCTTTGTGCAAAGTCAGAGAACCAGTGTAATTTAAGTCAGGGAGATCGCTGGATGTAATCTGCTCCCAATCAAAGCAGAGCAATGGATGTGCTTGACCCAAAGTACACATACAATGAATCTCCTATTCCATTCTTTGTACAAACAAAACTCTCTTGCAGAGAGGTTTTGTCTGCCTCAGGAAGGTGAGAGCAGGTTTAATGCATAGTTATATGCCATATATTAACCTACAATTCCCATCAGCATTGACTCAGAATCCTAGGAAGTCTTGGAGACAGTAAATGCTAATGCAGATTCTCCTTATTTGCTGAGTGTTCAAGGGTACATAGAAGCTAGACAAACAGTATTTTCGATTAGTCATAAGTGAGTCTTCTATGCAAAAAGAAAGAAAAAGCACAATCAAGTTTTATACTGTCATTTCCTGTCTAAATGCCATTCTGTTGAAATTACTGGCCACTTTCATACTACTGATACAGCTAGTCTAAGTAAAACTATAATATAGTTATTTTAAGAAATGTATATTTCGAATACATATGAGCACAAGAAGCACTTTTATTTAGTGAATGCATGCAGAAAGCCAGGATATTTGCCAATTACAGCCAAATGTTACTTGCAAGTGGAAGAAAAGCTGAGACTATAAGCATGTGCTATGGAAAAGCAGAAAATATGTCCATTTTTGTATTTGAGATCAATTTTCAACCTTCATTTTGCACAGTTTTTATCAAGTATGCTGAAAGGTACTTAATGGCTAATTGTTCTTCTGTTAATTCAATAGTCTGACTACTGAAGATGGACTTTTAGAATTGTTTGTTTTGAATAACTAATTCTTAATATAAAGAATTTTAACAAAAGACTGACAGATAACACAGAGGTAATTAATTAATGGACTAATTTAAACATGTTGGGAAAATAAGAATTTATGTTTTGGGGGTGGGAGAGAAAAGGCTATGTAGAAATAAGAATAAATCTCCACAGATGGCAAATTTTAAGAGTAACCCTAAAGAATCTAAGATACATCTGCCCTGTCCTTTAACCACTGTACAAAATGCACATTTTTAAAACAAGTTAATACACAAAAGAAAATGTAGGGGAAGAAAAAAAAAGGGAAAAGCTTTTGCACAGCAGGATTACACGAGGTCTTGGGCAGCTGTATTCACTGGTAGGCTTTGGAAGACCACTTTTTGAAGGTGGTGGTATTAACAATCCAGATGGTAGTCTAGAGCGAGGAGAACTCCTAGGAGTAAGCGTAATGGAAGAGATATCTAAACAAGGAGGTGAATCCTCACTGTTACACCAGAAAAAAGTAGAGGGTCTTTGAAACATACGTTCGTCATTATCACACTTTATGTGCAGCAGCTGAAAAGGAATCACAGAAAGAGAAAACATTCTGAGGAACCAATCATGGTAACATCAGGGAAAGAAGAAGAAAAACCCAAAAACAACCAAAAAACACATTTCATACTTCAAAAAAAAAATTGAGACAACTTGCTCCTTGATAATTACACCAAACAAAATGAAGACACGCATCTTTCCAAAAGTGGCTGTGGCAGATGCGCTGACAAATGTCTAAATCAAACTAATGTATCAGCAACATCTCGTATCTGCACATACAAATCAGCGGGTAAGCGCAGATCTGAGAGGAGTTACTCTGGTGGTTAAAGCACAGGTCATAACTTTCTTTCTCCATACCAGGAAACACCTACCATTTATATCCCACCAAAATTTAAAGAAAATTTAATTATTCAACTAAGACCTTCTTACATTAGAAGCTCACAGTGCACAAATTTTGATGTTTGCATTAATACTAATACTTGTTTCACTTCCTTCTCTACAGAACTTGAGAACTTAAACATTTATGGACAATAACACCCTTCTGACATCTTTTCAAAGTGGATGAGTAACCAACTGAACTTGGCATTTTCAGTAGGTCTGTCAAAAGCTGAGATGCACTGCGAAGCAAAGGAATCCTCACGTCCTTGCAACAGCAGCACAGGACAGAGTAAAACTTTGCTGCTGGGAAAATAAAAATGTTGATGATTGTAACATTCTCTGATCTCTAAAGTCTCACAGAACTGCTTTGAGTAATATCCACATTAGACTACAGATGGTAAGAGCCTTCATCTAAGATGGCAAAGTGGTAACTGCAAGATTCTGCTGTGAATTCGGCAGACAAGAACCTGAAGCTGGTTGCCTCATATGACTGGGGGGTATTTAACTGGACATTCCAGCAAGATTCATTGTGTATCGGGAGCAAAGCTGAGGGCTTTGTCAAATCTGATAAAAAAACTTCAACATTAAACCTCTTAATTTTTTGCCCAAATGGGAGATATCTGCAATTCTGAAAGGTTTCAAAAGAAATTAATCTTGTCTAGGTGAAATTAGAAAACAAGAGCCTTTAGGACTGATCCTAGAATGAAATGCAAAAAGGAAATCACAGAATACCAGGTTGGAAGGGACCA
>NW_010175239.1:0-10448 GCF_000695765.1 Mesitornis unicolor
GTTCTATTTAGCTCAAACCAGGACAATAGTGCCATATAAGTAGCTTTGGTTTGTGCAATAGAACTTCTCAGGATTATAAAAACAAAGAAAAAAAAATAATTCCCCCCACCCCAGCAGACCTAACACCTGAAGTCTGTTTTTAAAGACCATGACACAGATTAAAGTGAGAAGTGGAATATTAACTTCATATAACAAGATGGTATCTTTTGGAGTCAGAATCCGATGTCTTATTGTCCTCTAGCATGAGTCACACACATTGCTGGAGTTTTTTAAAGCAACCGTTTCATGTAGTAATGTAAATCATTATTAAAAAAAAAAAAGAGAATGAACACAGTGACCATAGCAAACACAGCTTTTCCACACTACTTCTTTAATAAGAATGCAGCTCCAGGGGGCCTTCAGAAGCTAACAGCTCATATATCAGTGACTGTTGACAAAGCACGACATAGTATTAGTCCTTAAACTACTTTTTCAAACACTGTGATCAGTGACATCAAAAGAAACTCATTCTTAATGTATAATCGGAAAAAAGTGACAATAGGGATATAAGCATTTCAAAGTTTGCTGGAGAAGGAAAAAGCTCTCAAAACTCTGAAGTCTTCTGAAAAGACTGAAATATAAAAGAATTAAAAATCCTAGACATTGCCTAAAGCAAAGACCAACACGATGATAGTGGAAGTGCAGTAAAAGTAACAAGACCTGAGTTTTGAAATTTATAACAGGAACCTTTGTTTCAGCTAGCTTTTTTGCTCTGATAAGAGAATACATTGAAAATTTGGGCTTGCATTTCCAGAGTTCAATTTTCCAAGGTTACAAATTCCAATTGTTATGCTGGCTCAATGTTTGCTTTTTATCAGGAAAATAAGATTGTGAGATGAATGACTGAAGAGAGACCTGGAGACATAATGGCTCAATGTAGGGACAGAGACAGGCCTGGAGAGCAGGACCCCAAGGCTGTACAGTGGGGATGTATTAGAGCTTGTGGGACATAAGCCATGGAGGCCAGGCTGAGTTTCTAAAAAGAACTGTAGAGTGGAAAGCTATGGAAACAGGAACTTGTCTTGCAGAACAAATAAAACAAAGATAGAAGATTAATGAGTTTCTCTGTTATATGTTGATCTAGGTGATTTTTGTTGTTGTTAAAACATTGTGTAACCTAAGAAACCTTGTGATTGTTAGAGATCAAATATATAGCAACCAATAAAATATATAAAGAAACAGTTGTACGCAATAAATCGACATTCTGCTTGCATCAAGCTGTTTCCCGTCTCTCTATCGCCGCAAATTGGTGACCCTGATGTGATTTGTGATGGATTTATGAACCGCCTAGCTGAGGGGTGGTCTACAAGTCCCACAGAACTTTGAATGAGCCGCTGAAAGGAACCGGGAGCCGACTGGCCTGAAATCCCTCCAGAGTAGAGAGGTGAGCTGTGGGAAACATGGGGAATCAAGTGTCGTCCCTGGAGAGAGACATATATGAGCTGATGAAAGGTCTGCTTAAAAAGAATGAGAAAAATATTTCTGGGTAGGACCTCAAGGCAATACTTAAATGGGTGCAGGTGAAAATATCCACTGTGACTGCATCTAATATTTTCACACGGGAACTCTGGGATGTCGTGGGGGTGAAGTTATGGGACACGGCAACAACGGGAAATGCTGAGGCTCAGTGTATGCTCCCATGGTGGAGAAGCATTTTTGAGACTCTAAAAGCCCAAGAAGGGGGAGAGGCGAAAACTCCAACAGCGCCTCCTTTGCCACCCTCTGGGCCACCGTGTCCCAGACCTTTAGGTGCATACGCCGCCAGTTACACCCCGGAGGAAGACCCTTTTGATCCAGGTCCGGTCGATCCGGACAAGGAACCGGACTTATGCCCCCCCAACTCACACAATGTGTGGGCTAACATAAGACGACAAGCCCTGAAAGAGGGAGATCTGGAGGTTGCTAAAGCAATTGTTGCTCCGGTGATTTATCAGGGCTGGGGGGTGCAATGGGAAGCTCTGTCTTTTCTGGTTATTAAGGAACTGCGCCATACCGTCACCGAGCATGGGCTTTCTTCTCCCTATTTTACGAGTCTGTTGTCCTCTGTGTTTGATACATATGTTATGACCCTTCATGATCTTAAATCTCTGGCACAGCTATTATTGACCCCAACACAATATTTGCTGTGGGAATCACATTGGAGAAAAGGCTTGGAGGGGCTTCTTGGTGCATATGTGGGTCATAATAATGCTGCATTAGCTGCGCTGACCATGGAGCACCTTACCGGCACGGGTCAGTACTCAGACCCAGGAGCGCAGGCTCGGGACTGTCCACGAGAGGCCCTGGAGGCAATCCGTGATGAAGCAAAAAAGGCTTTCAGTAAGGTACCCGATTCCCAGACTCCACAGAAAGCCTTTACCACCATTACTCAGGGACCTTGAGAGCCTTACATGCAGTTTATCGATAGACTGAAACAGGCTTTAGAATGTCAGATAGACAACATGGAGACTTGGGAAATACTGTTGTTGAAGCTGGCTGTTGAAAATGCTAATGCTGATTGTAAAAAGTTATTGAAATCTCTTCCTAATCCGAATCCCACATTAATTGAAGTGGTGGAAACTTGTAATAGAATTGGCACTGTAGATCATAAATTCGAGGCTATGGCTGCTGCCTTTGTGGCCGTGAAAGGTCCGTCAGGTGTGGGGAATTGTTATGGTTGTGGAAAGCCAGGCCATTTGAAAAAGAATTGCCTGGTCACAAATGGAGGGGCTAAGTCTCAAACCCCTGGGATTTGTCCTAGGTGCCGAAAAGGATGTCATTATGCTAATCAAGTCTAAGTATGATTTCCAGGGTAAACCGATACAGGGAAACTGATCACGGAGCACGGGGCAGCGACGTGCACAGACACAAGTACTGCAGCCAACGTTCCAACCCCCACAGAGGGAAGCAGCAGTGCCTCAAGTCTTCGCCCAGCAACAGCCAGTAGCGCCGGATTGGACCTGGTAACCTCTCACACAGTAATGTTACTCGATTCCTTGGTTCACTTATTGTCAACAAATATCTCGCAACCCTTACTCCCTAGAACACAAGCACTATTGTTAGGAAGATCATCTACAACATTGTCAGGACTTTTTGTATTACCAGGGTTCATTGATTCTGACAGTACTGATAAAATTAAGATTATGGCATGGACCCCATTTCCTCCCTGCACAGTACCTAAAGGTAGCCGTATAGCGCAATTAATATTGATCCCAGCGGGGATGAACTCCCCTGTTCCTAGACAACTTTATCAAAGGAGGGGAGGGTTTGGATCTACGGGGAACCTGCAAATCCTATGGGTGCAATCTATTTCTCAAAAGCGACCTGTATGTCAATGTACCCTTATCCGTGGAAAACAGCAAGTAGTGCTAAATGGAATTATTGATACCGGTGCTGATGTTACAGTATCACGGTATACGGTATGAGAGCTGTGTCCTGTCTCCATTGCTGCAGCTCAAGATATTAGAAAGAGGGATGTAGGACATTCCAACTTTCTGATATCTGTTTAAGGGAGTTGCTACTAACTGTAAATCTTTGTCAGTGGATGGCTATTTCTTTCCTTTATGTGAAACAAAGTGGTGGCACAGTTTCAATGTCAGATTCTTCTTTATAGAACTTCACATCACAATGAACTTGCTTACTTGGTTTTGGCAGTGCTCTCAGACAGGGCAAAGATTCATTAAGCATGGTTCTCTTCCATAAATGTGTTTCCTTTAGGCAGTGAAAAGACATATGATCAATGTGGAAATTGCAGTGTCATTGTTACTGTTTTGTCTTTGGGATCTAGTGAAGATACAAACTCAATGTAGGTTTAACTTTTACTTGAAGGTAGATATAAGCCCTCTGAGAAGAGGTTCACTTTACATGGCCATCAGTTAAACAATTGCTAAGAAATTATATGATTAATTCAGTTTCTCCCTTTTTTGAGAGATATATTTTGGATGTATTAGTGGTTGTTAGGGCCTTGGTATGCTGAAGTGCTCATGCAAAGCGTATGCCCATCCAAGCCATGCCCAGCCGCCTTCTCCAGGATGCTGCAGGAGATGGTGTCAAAGGCCTTACTAAAGTCCAGGTAGACAACATCTACAGCCTTTCCCTTGTCCACCAAGCAGGTCACCTCATCATAAAAGGAGATAAGATTAGTCAAGCAGGACCTGCCCTTCCTGACCCATGCTGACTGGGCCTGATTTGCTTGGTTGTCCTGCATGTGACATGTGAGGGCACTCAGGATGTTCCATAACCTTCCCTGGCACCAAGGTCAGACTGACAGGTCTGTAGTTCCCTGGGTCTTTCTTCCAGCCCTTCTTGTAGATGGGCATCACATTTGTAAGCCTCCAGTCAACTGGGACCTCCCCAGTTAGCCAGGACTGCTGATAAATGATGAAAAGTGGCTTGGTGAGCACTTCTGCCAGCTCCCTCATGACCCTGGGGTGGATCTCATCTGGCCCCATAGACTTGTGTATATCTAAGTGGTGTAGCAGGTCATTGACCACCTTTTCATGGATTATGGGGGCTTCACTGTGCTTTCCATCCCTGTCTTCCCGCTCAGGGGACTGGGTACCCAGAGTACCACTGGTTTTCCTACTAAAGACTGAGGCAAAGAAGGCATTAAGTACCTCAGCCTTTTCCTCATTCCTGGTCACATCTGTTAGAGGAGGGAGACTCTCCTTAGTCCTTCTTTTGTTGCTAATGTATTTATAGAAACCTTTTTTATTGTCTTTATCAGCATTAGCTAGATTAAGTTCCAGCTGTGCTTTGGCCCTTCTAATTTTCTCCATGCGGAGTCTCACAACAACCTTATAGTCCTCCTGAGATGCCTGCCCCTTCTTCCAAAGATCATAAACTCTTTCTTTTTCCTGAACTTGAGCCAGAGCTCTCTGTTCAGTCAGGCTGGTCTTCTTCCCTGCCAGCTTGTTTTCCGACACACGGGGACGACCTGTTCTTGTGCTTTTAAGAGTTCCTTCTAGAAGAGTGTCCAACCTTCCTGGACTCCTTTGCTCTTCAGAACTGCTCCCAGGGGATTCTACCAACCAAGTCCCTAAACAAGCCAAAGACTGCCTGCCAGAAGTCTAAAGTGGCAGTTCTGCTAGCCCCGCTCCTTACTTCTCCAAGGATTGAAAACTCTATCATTTCATGATCACTATGCCCAAGACAGCCTCTAGCCGTCATATCCCTCACAAGACCTTCTCTGCTTGCAAACAACAGGTCCAGCAGGGCACCTTCCCTCATTGATTCCTTCACCAGCTGTGTCAGAAAGTTATCTTTCACACACTCCAGGAACCTCCGGGACTGTTCCCTCTCTGCTGTGTTTTATTTCCAGCAGATATATGGGAAGTTGAAGTCCCCCACGAGCACGAGGGGAAGCGAACGCGAGGCTTCTCCCAGCTGCCTATGGAATATTTTATCTACTTCTTCATCCTGGTTAGGTGGTCTATAGCAAACTCCCACAGTGATATCTGACTTGTTGGTCTTTTTCTTGATTCTCAACTATGAACACTCGACCCTATTGGCACTATTGCTAATGTCTAGGCAGTCATAGCATTCCCTAACATACATGGCCACCCACCACTTCTCCTTCTTTGCCTATCCCTTCTGAAGAGCGTATATCCATCAATGGCTAAAGGCCCTGCCACCTTTTCACAGGGAGAAATCCTAATTTATACTGGGCCATTTTCAGGAGCTTCCATGGTTACTAACCCATCAGTAACCCTTGCACCTTGGTTGCTATATGGAACTCCATTCCCTACCTCCACTGGGATGGTAGTCTGAAGATTTTCACTGGCACACTGTCCCACAGATGTCGTCGCTTCACCCACAGGCTCATTTCTGATGAGTTGTGTTACATCCCCTTCCCTTCCTCCCCCCTTCAAATTTAGTTTAAAGCTCTGTCTATGAGCCCTGCTAACTCTTGTCCCAGGAACCTTTTCCCCTTTTGAGATAGACGTGCCCTATCATTAGTTACCACAGCTGGTGAATTGTAAATTGATCCATGATTGAAAAACCCCAAAGTCCTGCCTGTGGCACCAGTTTCTGAGCCAGGCATTGATCTGTTGGCTCTTTCTGTTTATCACCTCTGATCTCCCTGCAACTGGTGGGATAGAGAACACTACTTGAGTTCCTGATGCCTTAACCAGCTGTCCCAAGCCCTTGAAATCCCTCTTCATTGTTCTCAAACTACTTGCTATAATCTCATCACTGCCTACCTGAAAGACAACCAAAGGGTAGTAGTCAAAGGGTTTAACTAGGAGAGGGAGTTTTTTCTGAATGTCCTTGACCCTGGCTCCTGGGAGGCAGCAGACTTCCTTGAGGAATGGATCTCATCTGCAATTGGGACCTTTCACTCCTTTCAGAAGTGAGTCCCTTATGACAAGGACCCATCTGTCTTTCTTACTTGAAGCAGCTTTTATGTGTGGCTTCCTCTGATTGAGCCTTGGGGGTACCCCCGAGCTAGGTGAGTTGTCTTCTTGCTTTTTGTTCAGTTCCCCTTGCAGAACATCGTACCTCTTTTGCAAGGGCACCTGGGAAGGTGGAGAAGTTACTGAAGGGGGGGGAGGGGCACGCCTGCCACACTTTTTGTGCCAGGAAGAAACATGTTTCCATTCTTGTTGGTCCCTATCCTCTAAATCCACCTGCTTGCTATGGTCAGCCTGGCGTAGAGAGGTTAGGGAGCTCTGCATCTCCCTCTCACAAGCTTTGTCTAAACGCTGGGTCTGCCTCAGGGAAGGGAGGATACAGCTCCAATGGTCTATCTCATTCTCACACTCTCTGATCATTCTCAGCCTACTCACCCCCTCCCTGAGCTCCACCACTATGCGGAGGAGCTCCTCTAGTTGAGCACACCTCCCTGTCATCAGACATGGGCGTAGGAGCATCGGCAGCATGCTCCCACAGTTGCTCCGTCTGGCGAGCTGTGTCTGCCTTGGTGGGTGCATGGCTGAGGAAGGCCATGGCTCTCTGACTGGTGGAAACCATTGCTGACTGGTGGAAATCATTGCTAACTGGTTGAACTGGCCGAGACTCAGAGCCTTCCATGCTCGAACTGCCGTGCCACATCCTGTTCGTCGCGCTCCCTGGGGACTACTTTTCTACCTGAGAGGATTAACCATCACTCTTGTCCCCGCCCATGGGGAGTCAGCGCTGACCGCCGAAAGGAGCTCAGGTTTCCCTCTCTGGGGGGTGGGCTGGGGCAACCTCTCTCTCCCTGTGCTTTTTTGGCTTCGCACTTGTTTGTTTGTTTGTTTGTTTGTTTGTTTCCCGCAGTTTAGCCGCTTTTGTCACTTCAGCAAGGTCCTCCGGTGTGATCCTCCGACCTGGAGCCCTGAAAGGTTGTCTTTCTTCCACGATTCCTCATATTTGTAAAGGTTTGTAGGCTACTTAAAAATCAATGCTCCCTAACTATCAATTTCTGGTCTTTCGCCGAGCATTCCCCTTTTAGGAGACTCTGTTGTCTTATTTTCCAGCTGCTACTCCTTGATCACAGAATTGCTTGGTTGACATACCTCTAGTTATTACTTTTATGCACTAAACCTGTCTTAGTTATAGTCTCAGTCTCTTTTTATGTCCTGAGGGGAGGATGAAGTATAGATTCCACTTGAGAGGGTTCTAGGTTGGTGAAGATGGGGTTGAAGAGAATATAATTTTTCTTTCTTGAAGATTCATCATAATGCCTTTAAACTGGTGCACCCTTCTAGCTTTCTGCATATTGTGTTAAATGAGTAATGCAAGGTGTACTAACATGCTTGACTGATCATCAGGAAAAGCTGTACCTTGCAAGAACTGTGCTGCTTTTAAAAAATTAGGCAAGGGATCAGAAGTCAGGCAGTGCAAAATATAATGAACATGTTATTAAAGAAACAGTTCAGAAAACAGGTTAATAAATGTTAATCACTTATATTGGTCTCAGCTTAATTTTTTTCAGCAACAAATCATCAGATTGTATCTTTCCCTGTCAAACCACTTGAGATGTGTTTTGCTGAAAATGATGGTGTTTTAACATAGTATAGTCCAAATTACTCACTGGATTGTCCAAAAAGTAATTGCATCTCTTTTCTAGGTAAATGAAAGGGGAATTTTTTATGGGACACAAAACTGTATTAAACAATATAGTGTCCATTTTGTTCAATTATCTGTTGCCATCTTTCAGGCAACTTCATGATTAATCACAGAATCAGAGAATCACAGAATATGACTTGGAATGGACCTCGAAAGATCGTCTAGCCCAACTCCCCTGCCAGAGCAGGATCACCTAGACTAGGTCACACAGGAACGCATCCAGGCAGGTTTTGAATGTCTCCAGAGAAGGAGACTCCACAACCTCTCTGGGCAGCCTGTTCCCGTGCTCTGTCACCCTCACAGTGAAAAAGTTTTTCCTCATGTTCAGATTGAACCTTCTATGCTCCAGCTTGCACCCATTTCCCCTTGTCCTGTCACTCACCTCCGGACACTCACCTTTTACAAATTTATAAACATTAATGAGGTCACACCTCAGTTTCCTCTTCAAGTTCTTATCCTTTTCAGTAAAAAACAGTTCCAAGAATAATTTAATATCCTCATGAGCAGTGAAGGTTTTACCATTCAAGGCATTTTGTAAAGAACAAAGCAAATGGTAGTCTGATGGTGCCAGGTCTGGTGATGTAGATGTGGTGGATGTGGTGGATATGGTAACACATGTCATCTAAGCTGAAACAATTTTTGACTAGTGACCAAACTTGTATGTGGTCTACATTATCATGAAGAAACAAAACACCTCTGTAGTTCACCAATTCTGGATGTTTATGTTTGATGGTATCATCCAATTTATCCAGTTGACAACAGTACACATCTGAATGAGTGCTTTGGTTCCTTGGAAGCAATGCAAAATACACAATACCTTTGAAATCCCACCAGTCTGACAGCTTAACCTTCTTTTGGTGAATAACTGCTTTTGAAGTGCTTTGAGCTGGGTCATCATGCTTGCTCCACAATATTTTTCATTCATTGTTGTTATAGATGAACCATTTCTCATCACCTGTTATCATATATTTTTAAAATTGATTGTTTTCTTAATGTTTCAAGAGAGAGTTGCAGATGTCAACACGCTTAGTGATACGAATTTCTTTGAGCTCATGTGATACCCAAATATTGAACTTCCTAACTTACCCAAGTTGTTTTAAATGGTTTTCAGTGCTCAGTTTCAACATGTTCAGATTATCAGCGATCTCTCGTGTTGTTAAATGCCAATTGAAGCTGGTCAATTCCTTTATTTTGTCATTATCAACTTTGATTAGCCTTCCTGAGCATGGTGCATCTTTAACAATAATATCTCTGAAACTGAAATTTAGTAACCAATTCTGACACTGCTGTAGTTTTGTCGCATCTTCACCATACACATGATGTAACTTTTTAT
This sequence comes from Mesitornis unicolor, assembly GCF_000695765.1. Lineage (NCBI taxonomy): Eukaryota > Metazoa > Chordata > Aves > Mesitornithiformes > Mesitornithidae > Mesitornis > Mesitornis unicolor. The sequence goes on from NW_010175239.1 coordinate 9,404, forward strand.
GAGCTTGCACAGCGTTTTTTCCTTTTCTGAAGTAATTCAGCAAAATATGATGAAAATGTTTCATTTGAGTTTCCATTTTGAAGTTGATACCAAACAAATGACTGTTAACAAAATCGTGTGCTTTCTTCTTCTAGAAGAAGCTTTAACTGTCAGCTGTCAAGTTACATAAAGAAATTGAGATTTAAAATGAAGTTAGTTACATTTCAAGACATGTATGTCCATCTGTTTAAAAAAAAACAAACCACAATAACTTTTTGACCAACCTGGTATTTTACTAAAAGCATGTTGTTTAAATGCCACAACTATACACATATATTCTCAATATACCTATATGAAATTAGAGACATGACATTTGAAAAGTTTTAATTATGTACTGATGTTCATGTAAAAAATTGATAAATCACTAAATTTTTTGTCTTATGTTATGGTTTAAGGGTTACCAGCCTGAAAGGGAAGGACTGATGGTGTCTGTAGGACCCTGGGGGGGTCCGAGATCAGTACTGTTCCCTCCCCTTTCCGGCCACAGTCTATAAAAAGGTATTTTTGCGGGTTTTTCCTGGCTTCCTGGGCTGCTTCCTGTCGCATCGTGGGACAGCTGGGGCTACCTCCACGTGCTCGGCAGCATCCACCACCATCTGCTCCCAGAACCACTGCAGTCCCTGGTGACGAGTCACAGCTTTGGCCCAGCTCGGGCTCTGGCCACGGCCCCGGGTCCGGCCACAGCGCCTGGCCGTGGCCCCGGTGCCCACTCCTGCTCTGGAGGCCGCTGCCCCCGCCCCTGTTTTGGTGCCGGCGGGAGCGGCAGTTGCCAGCGGGCACACGGGAAATGTGGTCCAGTTGGCCCCAGTCACCACCCACCAGAAGTGCTCTAAGAAAACAGCCCAGTGAGGGATGTTCAAACGGACCGCCTGGTGAGGGATGAGAATTTAGACACAGAGGCAGGAAAAGGACCATCTCAAGGGGGATCACAGCCAGAGGTCAAAATCCTCGCCCTGAAAGAAATACGAATTTTACGAAAAGATTATGCCCAGGGGGATGGTGAATC